>NW_026608363.1:0-73408 GCF_029499605.1 Hyla sarda
ACGCAGAAACACCTAGATTGCAGATAAGGGCTTTTTGACATTGACCGCGACCAATATTGAAGATGCACAAACGTCTTGCAATTCCGGCCGAACGAAAGAAGATATCTGCTCAAAACTTTCTGTGCAGGTGCAGACATTGGCACCCGACATGCCTGCGTTGTCGTTTTCAGCCGGGCACTCTTTGGGCCGGCGCAGCACGCAGAAACACCTAGATTGCAGATAAGGGCTTTTTGACATTGACCGCGACCAATATTGAAGATGCACAAACGTCTTGCAATTCCGGCAGAACGAAAGAAGATATCTGCTCAAAACTTTCTGTGCAGGTGCAGACAGTGGCACCCGACATGCCTGCGTTGTCGTTTTCCGCCGGGCACTCTTTGGGCCGGAGCAGCACGCAGAAACACCTAGATTGAAGATAAGCGCCTTTTTGCCATTGACCGCGACCTACATTGAAGATGCACAATCTTCTTTCAATTCCGGCCGAAAGGAAGGAGATATCTGCTCAAAACTTTCGGTGCAGGTGTAGACAGTGGCACCCGACATGCCTGCGTTGTCGTTTTCCGCCGGGCACTCTTTGGGCCGGAGCAGCACGCAGAAACACCTAGATTGAAGATAAGCGCCTTTTGCCATTGACCGCGACCAATATTGAAGATGCACAAACGTCTTGCAATTCCGGCCGAACGAAAGAAGATATCTGCTCAAAACTTTCTGTGCAGGTGCAGACAGTGGCACCTAGAAGATGCACAATCTTCTTTCAATTCCGGCCGAAAGGAAGGAGATATCTGCTCAAAACTTTCTGTGCAGGTGCAGACAGTGGCACCCGACATGCCTGCGTTGTCGTTTTCCGCCGGGCACTCTTTGGGCCGGAGCAGCACGCAGAAACACCTAGATTGAAGATAAGCGCCTTTTTGTCATTGACCGCGACCTACATTGAAGATGCACAATCTTCTTTCAATTCCGGCCGAAAGGAAGGAGATATCTGCTCAAAACTTTCTGTGCAGGTGTAGACAGTGGCACCCGACATGCCTGCGTTGTCGTTTTCCGCCGGGCACTCTTTGGGCCGGAGCAGCACGCAGAAACACCTAGATTGAAGATAAGCGCCTTTTGCCATTGACCGCGACGAACATAGAAGATGCACAATCTTCTTTCAATTCCGGCCGAACGGAAGGAGATATCTGCTCAAACCTTTCTGTGCAGGTGCAGACAGTGGCATCCGACATGCCTGCGTTGTCGTTTTCAGCCGGGCACTCTTTGGGCCGGCGCAGCACGCAGAAACACCTATATTGCAGATAAGGGCTTTTTGACATTGACCGCGACCAATATTGAAGATGCACAAACGTCTTGCAATTCCGGCCGAATGTAAGGAGATATCTGCTCAAAACTTTCTGTGCAGGTGTAGACAGTGGCACCCGACATGCCTGCGTTGTCGTTTTCCGCCGGGCACTCTTTGGGCCGGAGCAGCACGCAGAAACACCTAGATTGAAGATAAGCGCCTTTTGCCAATGACCGCGACGAACATAGAAGATGCACAATCTTCTTTCAATTCCGGCCGAACGGAAGGAGATATCTGCTCAAACCTTTCTGTGCAGATGCAGACAGTGGCACCCGACATGCCTGCGTTGTCGTTTTCAGCCGGGCACTCTTTGGGCCGGCGCAGCACGCAGAAACACCTAGATTGCAGATAAGGGCTTTTTGACATTGACCGCGACCACTATTGAAGATGCACAAACGTCTTGCAATTCCGGCCGAACGAAAGAAGATATCTGCTCAAAACTTTCTGTGCAGGTGCAGACAGTGGCACCCGACATGCCTGCGTTGTCGTTTTCCGCCGGGCACTCTTTGGGCCGGCGCAGCACGTAGAAACACCTAGATTGAAGATAAGCGCCTTTTTGTCATTGACCGCGACCTACATTGAAGATGCACAATCTTCTTTCAATTCCGGCCGAAAGGAAGGAGATATCTGCTCAAAACTTTCTGTGCAGGTGCAGACAGTGGCACCCGACATGCCGGCGTTGTCGTTTTCAGCCGGGCACTCTTTGGGCCGGCGCAGCACGCAGAAACACCTAGATTGAAGATAAGCGCCTTTTTGTCATTGACCGCGACCTACATTGAAGATACACAATCTTCTTTCAATTCCGGCCGAAAGGAAGGAGATATCTGCTCAAAACTTTCTGTGCAGGTGTAGACAGTGGCACCCGACATGCCTGCTTTGTCGTTTTCCGCCGGGCACTCTTTGGGCCGGAGCAGCATGCAGAAACACCTAGATTGAAGATAAGCGCCTTTTGCCATTGACCGCGACGAACATAGAAGATGCACAATCTTCTTTCAATTCCGGCAGAACGGAAGGAGATATCTGCTCAAAACTTTCTGTGCAGGTGCAGACAGTGGCACCCGACATGCCTGCGTTGTCGTTTTCAGCCGGGCACTCTTTGGGCCGGCGCAGCACGCAGAAACACCTAGATTGCAGATAAGGGCTTTTTGACATTGACCGCGACCAATATTGAAGATGCACAAACGTCTTGCAATTCCGGCCGAACGAAAGAAGATATCTGCTCAAAACTTTCTGTGCAGGTGCAGACAGTGGCACCCGACATGCCTGCGTTGTCGTTTTCCGCCGGGCACTCTTTGGGCCGGAGCAGCACGCAGAAACACCTAGATTGAAGATAAGCGCCTTTTGCCATTGACCGCGACGAAGATAGAAGATGCACAAACGTCTTGCAATTCCGGCCGAATGGAAGGAGATATCTGCTCAAAACTTTCTTTGCAGGTGTAGACAGTGGCACCCGACATGCCTGCGTTGTCGTTTTCCGCCGGGCACTCTTTGGGCCGGAGCAGCACGCAGAAACACCTAGATTGAAGATAAGCGCCTTTTGCCATTGACCGCGACGAACATAGAAGATGCACAATCTTCTTTCAATTCCGGCCGAACGGAAGGAGATATCTGCTCAAACCTTTCTGTGCAGGTGCAGACAGTGGCACCCGACATGCCTGCGTTGTCGTTTTCAGCCGGGCACTCTTTGGGCCGGCGCAGCACGCAGAAACACCTAGATTGCAGATAAGGGCTTTTTGACAATGACCGCGACCAATATTGAAGATGCACAAACGTCTTGCAATTCCGGCCGAACGAAAGAAGATATCTGCTCAAAACTTTCTGTGCAGGTGCAGACAGTGGCACCCGACATGCCTGCGTTGTCGTTTTCCGCCGGGCACTCTTTGGGCCGGAGCAGCACGCAGAAATACCTAGATTGAAGATAAGCGCCTTTTGCCATTGACCGCGACGAACATAGAAGATGCACAATCTTCTTTCAATTCCGGCAGAACGGAAGGAGATATCTGCTCAAAACTTTCTGTGCAGGTGCAGACAGTGGCACCCGACATGCCTGCGTTGTCGTTTTCAGCCGGGCACTCTTTGGGCCGGCGCAGCACGCAGAAACACCTAGATTGAAGATAAGCGCCTTTTTGTCATTGACCGCGACCTACATTGAAGATGCACGATCTTCTTTCAATTCCGGCCGAAAGGAAGGAGATATCTGCTCAAAACTTTCTGTGCAGGTGTAGACAGTGGCACCCGACATGCCTGCGTTGTCGTTTTCCGCCGGGCACTCTTTGGGCCGGAGCAGCACGCAGAAACACCTAGATTGAAGATAAGCGCCTTTTGCCATTGACCGCGACGAACATAGAAGATGCACAATCTTCTTTCAATTCCGGCAGAACGGAAGGAGATATCTGCTCAAAACTTTCTGTGCAGGTGCAGACAGTGGCACCCGACATGCCTGCGTTGTCGTTTTCAGCCGGGCACTCTTTGGGCCGGCGCAGCACGCAGAAACACCTAGATTGCAGATAAGGGCTTTTTGACATTGACCGCGACCAATATTGAAGATGCACAAACGTCTTGCAATTCCGGCCGAATGAAAGGAGATATCTGCTCAAAACTTTCTGTGCAGGTGTAGACAGTGGCACCCGACATGCCTGCGTTGTCGTTTTCCGCCGGGCACTCTTTGGGCCGGAGCAGCACGCAGAAACACCTAGATTGAAGATAAGCGCCTTTTGCCATTGACCGCGACGAACATAGAAGATGCACAATCTTCTTTCAATTCCGGCCGAACGGAAGGAGATATCTGCTCAAACCTTTCTGTGCAGGTGCAGACAGTGGCACCCGACATGCCTGCGTTGTCGTTTTCAGCCGGGCACTCTTTGGGCCGGCACAGCACGCAGAAACACCCAGATTGAAGATAAGCGCCTTTTTGTCATTGACCGCGACCTACATTGAAGATGCACAATCTTCTTTCAATTCCGGCCGAAAGGAAGGAGATATCTGCTCAAAACTTTCTGTGCAGGTGTAGACAGTGGCACCCGACATGCCTGCGTTGTCGTTTTCCGCCGGGCACTCTTTGGGCCGGAGCAGCACGCAGAAACACCTAGATTGAAGATAAGCGCCTTTTGCCATTGACCGCGACGAACATAGAAGATGCACAATCTTCTTTCAATTCCGGCAGAACGGAAGGAGATATCTGCTCAAAACTTTCTGTGCAGGTGCAGACAGTGGCACCCGACATGCCTGCGTTGTCGTTTTCAGCCGGGCACTCTTTGGGCCGGCGCAGCACGCAGAAACACCTAGATTGCAGATAAGGGCTTTTTGACATTGACCGCGACCAATATTGAAGATGCACAAACGTCTTGCAATTCCGGCCGAACGAAAGAAGATATCTGCTCAAAACTTTCTGTGCAGGTGCAGACAGTGGCACCCGACATGCCTGCGTTGTCGTTTTCAGCCGGGCACTCTTTGGGCCGGCGCAGCACGCAGAAACACCTAGATTGCAGATAAGGGCTTTTTGACATTGACCGCGACCAATATTGAAGATGCACAAACGTCTTGCAATTCCGGCAGAACGAAAGAAGATATCTGCTCAAAACTTTCTGTGCAGGTGCAGACAGTGGCACCCGACATGCCTGCGTTGTCGTTTTCCGCCGGGCACTCTTTGGGCCGGAGCAGCACGCAGAAACACCTAGATTGAAGATAAGCGCCTTTTTGCCATTGACCGCGACCTACATTGAAGATGCACAATCTTCTTTCAATTCCGGCCGAAAGGAAGGAGATATCTGCTCAAAACTTTCGGTGCAGGTGTAGACAGTGGCACCCGACATGCCTGCGTTGTCGTTTTCCGCCGGGCACTCTTTGGGCCGGAGCAGCACGCAGAAACACCTAGATTGAAGATAAGCGCCTTTTGCCATTGACCGCGACCAATATTGAAGATGCACAAACGTCTTGCAATTCCGGCCGAACGAAAGAAGATATCTGCTCAAAACTTTCTGTGCAGGTGCAGACAGTGGCACCTAGAAGATGCACAATCTTCTTTCAATTCCGGCCGAAAGGAAGGAGATATCTGCTCAAAACTTTCTGTGCAGGTGCAGACAGTGGCACCCGACATGCCTGCGTTGTCGTTTTCCGCCGGGCACTCTTTGGGCCGGAGCAGCACGCAGAAACACCTAGATTGAAGATAAGCGCCTTTTTGTCATTGACCGCGACCTACATTGAAGATGCACAATCTTCTTTCAATTCCGGCCGAAAGGAAGGAGATATCTGCTCAAAACTTTCTGTGCAGGTGTAGACAGTGGCACCCGACATGCCTGCGTTGTCGTTTTCCGCCGGGCACTCTTTGGGCCGGAGCAGCACGCAGAAACACCTAGATTGAAGATAAGCGCCTTTTGCCATTGACCGCGACGAACATAGAAGATGCACAATCTTCTTTCAATTCCGGCCGAACGGAAGGAGATATCTGCTCAAACCTTTCTGTGCAGGTGCAGACAGTGGCATCCGACATGCCTGCGTTGTCGTTTTCAGCCGGGCACTCTTTGGGCCGGCGCAGCACGCAGAAACACCTAGATTGCAGATAAGGGCTTTTTGACATTGACCGCGACCAATATTGAAGATGCACAAACGTCTTGCAATTCCGGCCGAATGGAAGGAGATATCTGCTCAAAACTTTCTGTGCAGGTGTAGACAGTGGCACCCGACATGCCTGCGTTGTCGTTTTCCGCCGGGCACTCTTTGGGCCGGAGCAGCACGCAGAAACACCTAGATTGAAGATAAGCGCCTTTTGCCATTGACCGCGACGAACATAGAAGATGCACAATCTTCTTTCAATTCCGGCCGAACGGAAGGAGATATCTGCTCAAACCTTTCTGTGCAGGTGCAGACAGTGGCACCCGACATGCCTGCGTTGTCGTTTTCAGCCGGGCACTCTTTGGGCCGGCGCAGCACGCAGAAACACCTAGATTGAAGATAAGCGCCTTTTTGTCATTGACCGCGACCTACATTGAAGATGCACAATCTTCTTTCAATTCCGGCCGAAAGGAAGGAGATATCTGCTCAAAACTTTCTGTGCAGGTGTAGACAGTGGCAACCGACATGCCTGCGTTGTCGTTTTCCGCCGGGCACTCTTTGGGCCGGAGCAGCACGCAGAAACACCTAGATTGAAGATAAGCGCCTTTTGCCATTGACCGCGACGAACATAGAAGATGCACAATCTTCTTTCAATTCCGGCCGAACGGAAGGAGATATCTGCTCAAACCTTTCTGTGCAGGTGTAGACAGTGGCACCCGACATGCCTGCGTTGTCGTTTTCCGCCGGGCACTCTTTGGGCCGGAGCAGCACGCAGAAACACCTAGATTGAAGATAAGCGCCTTTTGCCATTGACCGCGACGAACATAGAAGATGCACAAACTTCTTGCAATTCCGGCCGAATGGAAGGAGATATCTGCTCAAAACTTTCTGTGCAGGTGTAGACAGTGGCACCCGACATGCCTGCTATGTCGTTTTCCGCCGGGCACTCTTTGGGCCGGAGCAGCATGCAGAAACACCTAGATTGAAGATAAGCGCCTTTTGCCATTGACCGCGACGAACATAGAAGATGCACAATCTTCTTTCAATTCCGGCAGAACGGAAGGAGATATCTGCTCAAAACTTTCTGTGCAGGTGCAGACAGTGGCACCCGACATGCCTGCGTTGTCGTTTTCAGCCGGGCACTCTTTGGGCCGGCGCAGCACGCAGAAACACCTATATTGCAGATAAGGGCTTTTTGACATTGACCGCGACCAATATTGAAGATGCACAAACGTCTTGCAATTCCGGCCGAATGTAAGGAGATATCTGCTCAAAACTTTCTGTGCAGGTGTAGACAGTGGCACCCGACATGCCTGCGTTGTCGTTTTCCGCCGGGCACTCTTTGGGCCGGAGCAGCACGCAGAAACACCTAGATTGAAGATAAGCGCCTTTTGCCAATGACCGCGACGAACATAGAAGATGCACAATCTTCTTTCAATTCCGGCCGAACGGAAGGAGATATCTGCTCAAACCTTTCTGTGCAGATGCAGACAGTGGCACCCGACATGCCTGCGTTGTCGTTTTCAGCCGGGCACTCTTTGGGCCGGCGCAGCACGCAGAAACACCTAGATTGCAGATAAGGGCTTTTTGACATTGACCGCGACCACTATTGAAGATGCACAAACGTCTTGCAATTCCGGCCGAACGAAAGAAGATATCTGCTCAAAACTTTCTGTGCAGGTGCAGACAGTGGCACCCGACATGCCTGCGTTGTCGTTTTCCGCCGGGCACTCTTTGGGCCGGCGCAGCACGCAGAAACACCTAGATTGAAGATAAGCGCCTTTTTGTCATTGACCGCGACCTACATTGAAGATGCACAATCTTCTTTCAATTCCGGCCGAAAGGAAGGAGATATCTGCTCAAAACTTTCTGTGCAGGTGCAGACAGTGGCACCCGACATGCCTGCGTTGTCGTTTTCAGCCGGGCACTCTTTGGGCCGGCGCAGCACGCAGAAACACCTAGATTGAAGATAAGCGCCTTTTTGTCATTGACCGCGACCTACATTGAAGATGCACAATCTTCTTTCAATTCCGGCCGAAAGGAAGGAGATATCTGCTCAAAACTTTCTGTGCAGGTGTAGACAGTGGCACCCGACATGCCTGCTTTGTCGTTTTCCGCCGGGCACTCTTTGGGCCGGAGCAGCATGCAGAAACACCTAGATTGAAGATAAGCGCCTTTTGCCATTGACCGCGACGAACATAGAAGATGCACAATCTTCTTTCAATTCCGGCAGAACGGAAGGAGATATCTGCTCAAAACTTTCTGTGCAGGTGCAGACAGTGGCACCCGACATGCCTGCGTTGTCGTTTTCAGCCGGGCACTCTTTGGGCCGGCGCAGCACGCAGAAACACCTAGATTGCAGATAAGGGCTTTTTGACATTGACCGCGACCAATATTGAAGATGCACAAACGTCTTGCAATTCCGGCCGAACGAAAGAAGATATCTGCTCAAAACTTTCTGTGCAGGTGCAGACAGTGGCACCCGACATGCCTGCGTTGTCGTTTTCCGCCGGGCACTCTTTGGGCCGGCGCAGCACGCAGAAACACCTAGATTGAAGATAAGCGCCTTTTTGTCATTGACCGCGACCTACATTGAAGATGCACAATCTTCTTTCAATTCCGGCCGAAAGGAAGGAGATATCTGCTCAAAACTTTCTGTGCAGGTGTAGACAGTGGCACCCGACATGCCTGCGTTGTCGTTTTCCGCCGGGCACTCTTTGGGCCGGAGCAGCACGCAGAAACACCTAGATTGAAGATAAGCGCCTTTTGCCATTGACCGCGACGAAAATAGAAGATGCACAAACGTCTTTCAATTCCGGCCGAACGGAAGGAGATATCTGCTCAAACTTTTCTGTGCAGATGCAGACAGTGGCACCCGACATGCCTGCGTTGTCGTTTTCAGCCGGGCACTCTTTGGGCCGGCGCAGCACGCAGAAACACCTAGATTGCAGATAAGGGCTTTTTGACATTGACCGCGACCAATATTGAAGATGCACAAACGTCTTGCAATTCCGGCCGAACGAAAGAAGATATCTGCTCAAAACTTTCTGTGCAGGTGCAGACAGTGGCACCCGACATGCCTGCGTTGTCGTTTTCCGCCGGGCACTCTTTGGGCCGGAGCAGCACGCAGAAACACCTAGATTGAAGATAAGCGCCTTTTTGTCATTGACCGCGACCTACATTGAAGATGCACAATCTTCTTTCAATTCCGGCCGAAAGGAAGGAGATATCTGCTCAAAACTTTCTGTGCAGGTGTAGACAGTGGCACCCGACATGCCTGCGTTGTCGTTTTCCGCCGGGCACTCTTTGGGCCGGAGCAGCACGCAGAAACACCTAGATTGAAGATAAGCGCCTTTTGCCATTGACCGCGACGAACATAGAAGATGCACAATCTTCTTTCAATTCCGGCCGAACGGAAGGAGATATCTGCTCAAACCTTTCTGTGCAGGTGCAGACAGTGGCACCCGACATGCCTGCGTTGTCGTTTTCAGCCGGGCACTCTTTGGGCCGGCGCAGCACGCAGAAACACCTAGATTGCAGATAAGGGCTTTTTGACAATGACCGCGACCAATATTGAAGATGCACAAACGTCTTGCAATTCCGGCCGAACGAAAGAAGATATCTGCTCAAAACTTTCTGTGCAGGTGCAGACAGTGGCACCCGACATGCCTGCGTTGTCGTTTTCCGCCGGGCACTCTTTGGGCCGGAGCAGCACGCAGAAATACCTAGATTGAAGATAAGCGCCTTTTGCCATTGACCGCGACGAACATAGAAGATGCACAATCTTCTTTCAATTCCGGCAGAACGGAAGGAGATATCTGCTCAAAACTTTCTGTGCAGGTGCAGACAGTGGCACCCGACATGCCTGCGTTGTCGTTTTCAGCCGGGCACTCTTTGGGCCGGCGCAGCACGCAGAAACACCTAGATTGAAGATAAGCGCCTTTTTGTCATTGACCGCGACCTACATTGAAGATGCACGATCTTCTTTCAATTCCGGCCGAAAGGAAGGAGATATCTGCTCAAAACTTTCTGTGCAGGTGTAGACAGTGGCACCCGACATGCCTGCGTTGTCGTTTTCCGCCGGGCACTCTTTGGGCCGGAGCAGCACGCAGAAACACCTAGATTGAAGATAAGCGCCTTTTGCCATTGACCGCGACGAACATAGAAGATGCACAATCTTCTTTCAATTCCGGCAGAACGGAAGGAGATATCTGCTCAAAACTTTCTGTGCAGGTGCAGACAGTGGCACCCGACATGCCTGCGTTGTCGTTTTCAGCCGGGCACTCTTTGGGCCGGCGCAGCACGCAGAAACACCTAGATTGCAGATAAGGGCTTTTTGACATTGACCGCGACCAATATTGAAGATGCACAAACGTCTTGCAATTCCGGCCGAATGAAAGGAGATATCTGCTCAAAACTTTCTGTGCAGGTGTAGACAGTGGCACCCGACATGCCTGCGTTGTCGTTTTCCGCCGGGCACTCTTTGGGCCGGAGCAGCACGCAGAAACACCTAGATTGAAGATAAGCGCCTTTTGCCATTGACCGCGACGAACATAGAAGATGCACAATCTTCTTTCAATTCCGGCCGAACGGAAGGAGATATCTGCTCAAACCTTTCTGTGCAGGTGCAGACAGTGGCACCCGACATGCCTGCGTTGTCGTTTTCAGCCGGGCACTCTTTGGGCCGGCGCAGCACGCAGAAACACCTAGATTGCAGATAAGGGCTTTTTGACATTGACCGCGACCAATATTGAAGATGCACAAACGTCTTGCAATTCCGGCCGAACGAAAGAAGATATCTGCTCAAAACTTTCTGTGCAGGTGCAGACAGTGGCACCCGACATGCCTGCGTTGTCGTTTTCAGCCGGGCACTCTTTGGGCCGGCGCAGCACGCAGAAACACCTAGATTGCAGATAAGGGCTTTTTGACATTGACCGCGACCAATATTGAAGATGCACAAACGTCTTGCAATTCCGGCAGAACGAAAGAAGATATCTGCTCAAAACTTTCTGTGCAGGTGCAGACAGTGGCACCCGACATGCCTGCGTTGTCGTTTTCCGCCGGGCACTCTTTGGGCCGGAGCAGCACGCAGAAACACCTAGATTGAAGATAAGCGCCTTTTTGCCATTGACCGCGACCTACATTGAAGATGCACAATCTTCTTTCAATTCCGGCCAAAAGGAAGGAGATATCTGCTCAAAACTTTCGGTGCAGGTGTAGACAGTGGCACCCGACATGCCTGCGTTGTCGTTTTCCGCCGGGCACTCTTTGGGCCGGAGCAGCACGCAGAAACACCTAGATTGAAGATAAGCGCCTTTTGCCATTGACCGCGACCAATATTGAAGATGCACAAACGTCTTGCAATTCCGGCCGAACGAAAGAAGATATCTGCTCAAAACTTTCTGTGCAGGTGCAGACAGTGGCACCTAGAAGATGCACAATCTTCTTTCAATTCCGGCCGAAAGGAAGGAGATATCTGCTCAAAACTTTCTGTGCAGGTGCAGACAGTGGCACCCGACATGCCTGCGTTGTCGTTTTCCGCCGGGCACTCTTTGGGCCGGAGCAGCACGCAGAAACACCTAGATTGAAGATAAGCGCCTTTTTGTCATTGACCGCGACCTACATTGAAGATGCACAATCTTCTTTCAATTCCGGCCGAAAGGAAGGAGATATCTGCTCAAAACTTTCTGTGCAGGTGTAGACAGTGGCACCCGACATGCCTGCGTTGTCGTTTTCCGCCGGGCACTCTTTGGGCCGGAGCAGCACGCAGAAACACCTAGATTGAAGATAAGCGCCTTTTGCCATTGACCGCGACGAACATAGAAGATGCACAATCTTCTTTCAATTCCGGCCGAACGGAAGGAGATATCTGCTCAAACCTTTCTGTGCAGGTGCAGACAGTGGCATCCGACATGCCTGCGTTGTCGTTTTCAGCCGGGCACTCTTTGGGCCGGCGCAGCACGCAGAAACACCTAGATTGCAGATAAGGGCTTTTTGACATTGACCGCGACCAATATTGAAGATGCACAAACGTCTTGCAATTCCGGCCGAATGGAAGGAGATATCTGCTCAAAACTTTCTGTGCAGGTGTAGACAGTGGCACCCGACATGCCTGCGTTGTCGTTTTCCGCCGGGCACTCTTTGGGCCGGAGCAGCACGCAGAAACACCTAGATTGAAGATAAGCGCCTTTTGCCATTGACCGCGACGAACATAGAAGATGCACAATCTTCTTTCAATTCCGGCCGAACGGAAGGAGATATCTGCTCAAACCTTTCTGTGCAGGTGCAGACAGTGGCACCCGACATGCCTGCGTTGTCGTTTTCAGCCGGGCACTCTTTGGGCCGGCGCAGCACGCAGAAACACCTAGATTGAAGATAAGCGCCTTTTTGTCATTGACCGCGACCTACATTGAAGATGCACAATCTTCTTTCAATTCCGGCCGAAAGGAAGGAGATATCTGCTCAAAACTTTCTGTGCAGGTGTAGACAGTGGCAACCGACATGCCTGCGTTGTCGTTTTCCGCCGGGCACTCTTTGGGCCGGAGCAGCACGCAGAAACACCTAGATTGAAGATAAGCGCCTTTTGCCATTGACCGCGACGAACATAGAAGATGCACAATCTTCTTTCAATTCCGGCCGAACGGAAGGAGATATCTGCTCAAACCTTTCTGTGCAGGTGTAGACAGTGGCACCCGACATGCCTGCGTTGTCGTTTTCCGCCGGGCACTCTTTGGGCCGGAGCAGCACGCAGAAACACCTAGATTGAAGATAAGCGCCTTTTGCCATTGACCGCGACGAACATAGAAGATGCACAAACTTCTTGCAATTCCGGCCGAATGGAAGGAGATATCTGCTCAAAACTTTCTGTGCAGGTGTAGACAGTGGCACCCGACATGCCTGCTATGTCGTTTTCCGCCGGGCACTCTTTGGGCCGGAGCAGCATGCAGAAACACCTAGATTGAAGATAAGCGCCTTTTGCCATTGACCGCGACGAACATAGAAGATGCACAATCTTCTTTCAATTCCGGCAGAACGGAAGGAGATATCTGCTCAAAACTTTCTGTGCAGGTGCAGACAGTGGCACCCGACATGCCTGCGTTGTCGTTTTCAGCCGGGCACTCTTTGGGCCGGCGCAGCACGCAGAAACACCTATATTGCAGATAAGGGCTTTTTGACATTGACCGCGACCAATATTGAAGATGCACAAACGTCTTGCAATTCCGGCCGAATGTAAGGAGATATCTGCTCAAAACTTTCTGTGCAGGTGTAGACAGTGGCACCCGACATGCCTGCGTTGTCGTTTTCCGCCGGGCACTCTTTGGGCCGGAGCAGCACGCAGAAACACCTAGATTGAAGATAAGCGCCTTTTGCCAATGACCGCGACGAACATAGAAGATGCACAATCTTCTTTCAATTCCGGCCGAACGGAAGGAGATATCTGCTCAAACCTTTCTGTGCAGATGCAGACAGTGGCACCCGACATGCCTGCGTTGTCGTTTTCAGCCGGGCACTCTTTGGGCCGGCGCAGCACGCAGAAACACCTAGATTGCAGATAAGGGCTTTTTGACATTGACCGCGACCACTATTGAAGATGCACAAACGTCTTGCAATTCCGGCCGAACGAAAGAAGATATCTGCTCAAAACTTTCTGTGCAGGTGCAGACAGTGGCACCCGACATGCCTGCGTTGTCGTTTTCCGCCGGGCACTCTTTGGGCCGGCGCAGCACGCAGAAACACCTAGATTGAAGATAAGCGCCTTTTTGTCATTGACCGCGACCTACATTGAAGATGCACAATCTTCTTTCAATTCCGGCCGAAAGGAAGGAGATATCTGCTCAAAACTTTCTGTGCAGGTGCAGACAGTGGCACCCGACATGCCTGCGTTGTCGTTTTCAGCCGGGCACTCTTTGGGCCGGCGCAGCACGCAGAAACACCTAGATTGAAGATAAGCGCCTTTTTGTCATTGACCGCGACCTACATTGAAGATGCACAATCTTCTTTCAATTCCGGCCGAAAGGAAGGAGATATCTGCTCAAAACTTTCTGTGCAGGTGTAGACAGTGGCACCCGACATGCCTGCTTTGTCGTTTTCCGCCGGGCACTCTTTGGGCCGGAGCAGCATGCAGAAACACCTAGATTGAAGATAAGCGCCTTTTGCCATTGACCGCGACGAACATAGAAGATGCACAATCTTCTTTCAATTCCGGCAGAACGGAAGGAGATATCTGCTCAAAACTTTCTGTGCAGGTGCAGACAGTGGCACCCGACATGCCTGCGTTGTCGTTTTCAGCCGGGCACTCTTTGGGCCGGCGCAGCACGCAGAAACACCTAGATTGCAGATAAGGGCTTTTTGACATTGACCGCGACCAATATTGAAGATGCACAAACGTCTTGCAATTCCGGCCGAACGAAAGAAGATATCTGCTCAAAACTTTCTGTGCAGGTGCAGACAGTGGCACCCGACATGCCTGCGTTGTCGTTTTCCGCCGGGCACTCTTTGGGCCGGCGCAGCACGCAGAAACACCTAGATTGAAGATAAGCGCCTTTTTGTCATTGACCGCGACCTACATTGAAGATGCACAATCTTCTTTCAATTCCGGCCGAAAGGAAGGAGATATCTGCTCAAAACTTTCTGTGCAGGTGTAGACAGTGGCACCCGACATGCCTGCGTTGTCGTTTTCCGCCGGGCACTCTTTGGGCCGGAGCAGCACGCAGAAACACCTAGATTGAAGATAAGCGCCTTTTGCCATTGACCGCGACGAAAATAGAAGATGCACAAACGTCTTTCAATTCCGGCCGAACGGAAGGAGATATCTGCTCAAACTTTTCTGTGCAGATGCAGACAGTGGCACCCGACATGCCTGCGTTGTCGTTTTCAGCCGGGCACTCTTTGGGCCGGCGCAGCACGCAGAAACACCTAGATTGCAGATAAGGGCTTTTTGACATTGACCGCGACCAATATTGAAGATGCACAAACGTCTTGCAATTCCGGCCGAACGAAAGAAGATATCTGCTCAAAACTTTCTGTGCAGGTGCAGACAGTGGCACCCGACATGCCTGCGTTGTCGTTTTCCGCCGGGCACTCTTTGGGCCGGAGCAGCACGCAGAAACACCTAGATTGAAGATAAGCGCCTTTTTGTCATTGACCGCGACCTACATTGAAGATGCACAATCTTCTTTCAATTCCGGCCGAAAGGAAGGAGATATCTGCTCAAAACTTTCTGTGCAGGTGTAGACAGTGGCACCCGACATGCCTGCGTTGTCGTTTTCCGCCGGGCACTCTTTGGGCCGGAGCAGCACGCAGAAACACCTAGATTGAAGATAAGCGCCTTTTGCCATTGACCGCGACGAAAATAGAAGATGCACAAACGTCTTTCAATTCCGGCCGAACGGAAGGAGATATCTGCTCAAACTTTTCTGTGCAGATGCAGACAGTGGCACCCGACATGCCTGCGTTGTCGTTTTCAGCCGGGCACTCTTTGGGCCGGCGCAGCACGCAGAAACACCTAGATTGCAGATAAGGGCTTTTTGACATTGACCGCGACCAATATTGAAGATGCACAAACGTCTTGCAATTCCGGCCGAACGAAAGAAGATATCTGCTCAAAACTTTCTGTGCAGGTGTAGACAGTGGCACCCGACATGCCTGCTTTGTCGTTTTCCGCCGGGCACTCTTTGGGCCGGAGCAGCATGCAGAAACACCTAGATTGAAGATAAGCGCCTTTTGCCATTGACCGCGACGAACATAGAAGATGCACAATCTTCTTTCAATTCCGGCAGAACGGAAGGAGATATCTGCTCAAAACTTTCTGTGCAGGTGCAGACAGTGGCACCCGACATGCCTGCGTTGTCGTTTTCAGCCGGGCACTCTTTGGGCCGGCGCAGCACGCAGAAACACCTAGATTGCAGATAAGGGCTTTTTGACATTGACCGCGACCAATATTGAAGATGCACAAACGTCTTGCAATTCCGGCCGAACGAAAGAAGATATCTGCTCAAAACTTTCTGTGCAGGTGCAGACAGTGGCACCCGACATGCCTGCGTTGTCGTTTTCCGCCGGGCACTCTTTGGGCCGGCGCAGCACGCAGAAACACCTAGATTGAAGATAAGCGCCTTTTTGTCATTGACCGCGACCTACATTGAAGATGCACAATCTTCTTTCAATTCCGGCCGAAAGGAAGGAGATATCTGCTCAAAACTTTCTGTGCAGGTGTAGACAGTGGCACCCGACATGCCTGCGTTGTCGTTTTCCGCCGGGCACTCTTTGGGCCGGAGCAGCACGCAGAAACACCTAGATTGAAGATAAGCGCCTTTTGCCATTGACCGCGACGAAAATAGAAGATGCACAAACGTCTTTCAATTCCGGCCGAACGGAAGGAGATATCTGCTCAAACTTTTCTGTGCAGATGCAGACAGTGGCACCCGACATGCCTGCGTTGTCGTTTTCAGCCGGGCACTCTTTGGGCCGGCGCAGCACGCAGAAACACCTAGATTGCAGATAAGGGCTTTTTGACATTGACCGCGACCAATATTGAAGATGCACAAACGTCTTGCAATTCCGGCCGAACGAAAGAAGATATCTGCTCAAAACTTTCTGTGCAGGTGCAGACAGTGGCACCCGACATGCCTGCGTTGTCGTTTTCCGCCGGGCACTCTTTGGGCCGGAGCAGCACGCAGAAACACCTAGATTGAAGATAAGCGCCTTTTTGTCATTGACCGCGACCTACATTGAAGATGCACAATCTTCTTTCAATTCCGGCCGAAAGGAAGGAGATATCTGCTCAAAACTTTCTGTGCAGGTGTAGACAGTGGCACCCGACATGCCTGCGTTGTCGTTTTCCGCCGGGCACTCTTTGGGCCGGAGCAGCACGCAGAAACACCTAGATTGAAGATAAGCGCCTTTTGCCATTGACCGCGACGAACATAGAAGATGCACAATCTTCTTTCAATTCCGGCCGAACGGAAGGAGATATCTGCTCAAACCTTTCTGTGCAGGTGTAGACAGTGGCACCCGACATGCCTGCGTTGTCGTTTTCCGCCGGGCACTCTTTGGGCCGGAGCAGCACGCAGAAACACCTAGATTGAAGATAAGCGCCTTTTGCCATTGACCGCGACGAACATAGAAGATGCACAAACTTCTTGCAATTCCGGCCGAATGGAAGGAGATATCTGCTCAAAACTTTCTGTGCAGGTGTAGACAGTGGCACCCGACATGCCTGCTATGTCGTTTTCCGCCGGGCACTCTTTGGGCCGGAGCAGCATGCAGAAACACCTAGATTGAAGATAAGCGCCTTTTGCCATTGACCGCGACGAACATAGAAGATGCACAATCTTCTTTCAATTCCGGCAGAACGGAAGGAGATATCTGCTCAAAACTTTCTGTGCAGGTGCAGACAGTGGCACCCGACATGCCTGCGTTGTCGTTTTCAGCCGGGCACTCTTTGGGCCGGCGCAGCACGCAGAAACACCTATATTGCAGATAAGGGCTTTTTGACATTGACCGCGACCAATATTGAAGATGCACAAACGTCTTGCAATTCCGGCCGAATGTAAGGAGATATCTGCTCAAAACTTTCTGTGCAGGTGTAGACAGTGGCACCCGACATGCCTGCGTTGTCGTTTTCCGCCGGGCACTCTTTGGGCCGGAGCAGCACGCAGAAACACCTAGATTGAAGATAAGCGCCTTTTGCCAATGACCGCGACGAACATAGAAGATGCACAATCTTCTTTCAATTCCGGCCGAACGGAAGGAGATATCTGCTCAAACCTTTCTGTGCAGATGCAGACAGTGGCACCCGACATGCCTGCGTTGTCGTTTTCAGCCGGGCACTCTTTGGGCCGGCGCAGCACGCAGAAACACCTAGATTGCAGATAAGGGCTTTTTGACATTGACCGCGACCACTATTGAAGATGCACAAACGTCTTGCAATTCCGGCCGAACGAAAGAAGATATCTGCTCAAAACTTTCTGTGCAGGTGCAGACAGTGGCACCCGACATGCCTGCGTTGTCGTTTTCCGCCGGGCACTCTTTGGGCCGGCGCAGCACGCAGAAACACCTAGATTGAAGATAAGCGCCTTTTTGTCATTGACCGCGACCTACATTGAAGATGCACAATCTTCTTTCAATTCCGGCCGAAAGGAAGGAGATATCTGCTCAAAACTTTCTGTGCAGGTGCAGACAGTGGCACCCGACATGCCTGCGTTGTCGTTTTCAGCCGGGCACTCTTTGGGCCGGCGCAGCACGCAGAAACACCTAGATTGAAGATAAGCGCCTTTTTGTCATTGACCGCGACCTACATTGAAGATGCACAATCTTCTTTCAATTCCGGCCGAAAGGAAGGAGATATCTGCTCAAAACTTTCTGTGCAGGTGTAGACAGTGGCACCCGACATGCCTGCGTTGTCGTTTTCAGCCGGGCACTCTTTGGGCCGGCGCAGCACGCAGAAACACCTAGATTGAAGATAAGCGCCTTTTTGTCATTGACCGCGACCTACATTGAAGATGCACAATCTTCTTTCAATTCCGGCCGAAAGGAAGGAGATATCTGCTCAAAACTTTCTGTGCAGGTGTAGACAGTGGCACCCGACATGCCTGCTTTGTAGTTTTCCGCCGGGCACTCTTTGGGCCGGAGCAGCATGCAGAAACACCTAGATTGAAGATAAGCGCCTTTTGCCATTGACCGCGACGAACATAGAAGATGCACAATCTTCTTTCAATTCCGGCAGAACGGAAGGAGATATCTGCTCAAAACTTTCTGTGCAGGTGCAGACAGTGGCACCCGACATGCCTGCGTTGTCGTTTTCAGCCGGGCACTCTTTGGGCCGGCGCAGCACGCAGAAACACCTAGATTGCAGATAAGGGCTTTTTGACATTGACCGCGACCAATATAGAAGATGCACAAACGTCTTGCAATTCCGGCCGAACGAAAGAAGATATCTGCTCAAAACTTTCTGTGCAGGTGCAGACAGTGGCACCCGACATGCCTGCGTTGTCGTTTTCAGCCGGGCACTCTTTGGGCCGGCGCAGCACGCAGAAACACCTAGATTGCAGATAAGGGCTTTTTGACATTGACCGCGACCAATATTGAAGATGCACAAATGTCTTGCAATTCCGGCCGAACGAAAGAAGATATCTGCTCAAAACTTTCTGTGCAGGTGCAGACAGTGGCACCCGACATGCCTGCGTTGTCGTTTTCCGCCAGGCACTCTTTGGGCCGGCGCAGCACGCAGAAACACCTAGATTGAAGATAAGCGCCTTTTTGTCATTGATCGCGACCTACATTGAAGATGCACAATCTTCTTTCAATTCCGGCCGAAAGGAAGGAGATATCTGCTCAAAACTTTCTGTGCAGGTGTAGACAGTGGCACCCGACATGCCTGCGTTGTCGTTTTCCGCCGGGCACTCTTTGGGCCGGAGCAGCACGCAGAAACACCTAGATTGAAGATAAGCGCCTTTTGCCATTGACCGCGACGAACATAGAAGATGCACAATCTTCTTTCAATTCCGGCCGAACGGAAGGAGATATCTGCTCAAACATTTCTGTGCAGGTGTAGACAGTGGCACCCGACATGCCTGCGTTGTCGTTTTCCGCCGGGCACTCTTTGGGCCGGAGCAGCACGCAGAAACACCTAGATTGAAGATAAGCGCCTTTTGCCATTGACCGCGACGAACATAGAAGATGCACAAACTTCTTGCAATTCCGGCCGAATGGAAAGAGATATCTGCTCAAAACTTTCTGTGCAGGTGTAGACAGTGGCACCCGACATGCCTGCTTTGTCGTTTTCCGCCGGGCACTCTTTGGGCCGGAGCAGCATGCAGAAACACCTAGATTGAAGATAAGCGCCTTTTGCCATTGACCGCGACGAACATAGAAGATGCACAATCTTCTTTCAATTCCGACAGAACGGAAGGAGATATCTGCTCAAAACTTTCTGTGCAGGTGCAGACAGTGGCACCCGACATGCCTGCGTTGTCGTTTTCAGCCGGGCACTCTTTGGGCCGGCGCAGCACGCAGAAACACCTATATTGCAGATAAGGGCTTTTTGACATTGACCGCGACCAATATTGAAGATGCACAAACGTCTTGCAATTCCGGCCGAATGTAAGGAGATATCTGCTCAAAACTTTCTGTGCAGGTGTAGACAGTGGCACCCGACATGCCTGCGTTGTCGTTTTCCGCCGGGCACTCTTTGGGCCGGAGCAGCACGCAGAAACACCTAGATTGAAGATAAGCGCCTTTTGCCAATGACCGCGACGAACATAGAAGATGCACAATCTTCTTTCAATTCCGGCCGAACGGAAGGAGATATCTGCTCAAACCTTTCTGTGCAGATGCAGACAGTGGCACCCGACATGCCTGCGTTGTCGTTTTCAGCCGGGCACTCTTTGGGCCGGCGCAGCACGCAGAAACACCTAGATTGCAGATAAGGGCTTTTTGACATTGACCGCGACCACTATTGAAGATGCACAAACGTCTTGCAATTCCGGCCGAACGAAAGAAGATATCTGCTCAAAACTTTCTGTGCAGGTGCAGACAGTGGCACCCGACATGCCTGCGTTGTCGTTTTCCGCCGGGCACTCTTTGGGCCGGCGCAGCACGTAGAAACACCTAGATTGAAGATAAGCGCCTTTTTGTCATTGACCGCGACCTACATTGAAGATGCACAATCTTCTTTCAATTCCGGCCGAAAGGAAGGAGATATCTGCTCAAAACTTTCTGTGCAGGTGCAGACAGTGGCACCCGACATGCCGGCGTTGTCGTTTTCAGCCGGGCACTCTTTGGGCCGGCGCAGCACGCAGAAACACCTAGATTGAAGATAAGCGCCTTTTTGTCATTGACCGCGACCTACATTGAAGATACACAATCTTCTTTCAATTCCGGCCGAAAGGAAGGAGATATCTGCTCAAAACTTTCTGTGCAGGTGTAGACAGTGGCACCCGACATGCCTGCTTTGTCGTTTTCCGCCGGGCACTCTTTGGGCCGGAGCAGCATGCAGAAACACCTAGATTGAAGATAAGCGCCTTTTGCCATTGACCGCGACGAACATAGAAGATGCACAATCTTCTTTCAATTCCGGCAGAACGGAAGGAGATATCTGCTCAAAACTTTCTGTGCAGGTGCAGACAGTGGCACCCGACATGCCTGCGTTGTCGTTTTCAGCCGGGCACTCTTTGGGCCGGCGCAGCACGCAGAAACACCTAGATTGCAGATAAGGGCTTTTTGACATTGACCGCGACCAATATTGAAGATGCACAAACGTCTTGCAATTCCGGCCGAACGAAAGAAGATATCTGCTCAAAACTTTCTGTGCAGGTGCAGACAGTGGCACCCGACATGCCTGCGTTGTCGTTTTCCGCCGGGCACTCTTTGGGCCGGAGCAGCACGCAGAAACACCTAGATTGAAGATAAGCGCCTTTTGCCATTGACCGCGACGAAGATAGAAGATGCACAAACGTCTTGCAATTCCGGCCGAATGGAAGGAGATATCTGCTCAAAACTTTCTTTGCAGGTGTAGACAGTGGCACCCGACATGCCTGCGTTGTCGTTTTCCGCCGGGCACTCTTTGGGCCGGAGCAGCACGCAGAAACACCTAGATTGAAGATAAGCGCCTTTTGCCATTGACCGCGACGAACATAGAAGATGCACAATCTTCTTTCAATTCCGGCCGAACGGAAGGAGATATCTGCTCAAACCTTTCTGTGCAGGTGCAGACAGTGGCACCCGACATGCCTGCGTTGTCGTTTTCAGCCGGGCACTCTTTGGGCCGGCGCAGCACGCAGAAACACCTAGATTGCAGATAAGGGCTTTTTGACAATGACCGCGACCAATATTGAAGATGCACAAACGTCTTGCAATTCCGGCCGAACGAAAGAAGATATCTGCTCAAAACTTTCTGTGCAGGTGCAGACAGTGGCACCCGACATGCCTGCGTTGTCGTTTTCCGCCGGGCACTCTTTGGGCCGGAGCAGCACGCAGAAATACCTAGATTGAAGATAAGCGCCTTTTGCCATTGACCGCGACGAACATAGAAGATGCACAATCTTCTTTCAATTCCGGCAGAACGGAAGGAGATATCTGCTCAAAACTTTCTGTGCAGGTGCAGACAGTGGCACCCGACATGCCTGCGTTGTCGTTTTCAGCCGGGCACTCTTTGGGCCGGCGCAGCACGCAGAAACACCTAGATTGAAGATAAGCGCCTTTTTGTCATTGACCGCGACCTACATTGAAGATGCACGATCTTCTTTCAATTCCGGCCGAAAGGAAGGAGATATCTGCTCAAAACTTTCTGTGCAGGTGTAGACAGTGGCACCCGACATGCCTGCGTTGTCGTTTTCCGCCGGGCACTCTTTGGGCCGGAGCAGCACGCAGAAACACCTAGATTGAAGATAAGCGCCTTTTGCCATTGACCGCGACGAACATAGAAGATGCACAATCTTCTTTCAATTCCGGCAGAACGGAAGGAGATATCTGCTCAAAACTTTCTGTGCAGGTGCAGACAGTGGCACCCGACATGCCTGCGTTGTCGTTTTCAGCCGGGCACTCTTTGGGCCGGCGCAGCACGCAGAAACACCTAGATTGCAGATAAGGGCTTTTTGACATTGACCGCGACCAATATTGAAGATGCACAAACGTCTTGCAATTCCGGCCGAATGAAAGGAGATATCTGCTCAAAACTTTCTGTGCAGGTGTAGACAGTGGCACCCGACATGCCTGCGTTGTCGTTTTCCGCCGGGCACTCTTTGGGCCGGAGCAGCACGCAGAAACACCTAGATTGAAGATAAGCGCCTTTTGCCATTGACCGCGACGAACATAGAAGATGCACAATCTTCTTTCAATTCCGGCCGAACGGAAGGAGATATCTGCTCAAACCTTTCTGTGCAGGTGCAGACAGTGGCACCCGACATGCCTGCGTTGTCGTTTTCAGCCGGGCACTCTTTGGGCCGGCACAGCACGCAGAAACACCCAGATTGAAGATAAGCGCCTTTTTGTCATTGACCGCGACCTACATTGAAGATGCACAATCTTCTTTCAATTCCGGCCGAAAGGAAGGAGATATCTGCTCAAAACTTTCTGTGCAGGTGTAGACAGTGGCACCCGACATGCCTGCGTTGTCGTTTTCCGCCGGGCACTCTTTGGGCCGGAGCAGCACGCAGAAACACCTAGATTGAAGATAAGCGCCTTTTGCCATTGACCGCGACGAACATAGAAGATGCACAATCTTCTTTCAATTCCGGCAGAACGGAAGGAGATATCTGCTCAAAACTTTCTGTGCAGGTGCAGACAGTGGCACCCGACATGCCTGCGTTGTCGTTTTCAGCCGGGCACTCTTTGGGCCGGCGCAGCACGCAGAAACACCTAGATTGCAGATAAGGGCTTTTTGACATTGACCGCGACCAATATTGAAGATGCACAAACGTCTTGCAATTCCGGCCGAACGAAAGAAGATATCTGCTCAAAACTTTCTGTGCAGGTGCAGACAGTGGCACCCGACATGCCTGCGTTGTCGTTTTCAGCCGGGCACTCTTTGGGCCGGCGCAGCACGCAGAAACACCTAGATTGCAGATAAGGGCTTTTTGACATTGACCGCGACCAATATTGAAGATGCACAAACGTCTTGCAATTCCGGCAGAACGAAAGAAGATATCTGCTCAAAACTTTCTGTGCAGGTGCAGACAGTGGCACCCGACATGCCTGCGTTGTCGTTTTCCGCCGGGCACTCTTTGGGCCGGAGCAGCACGCAGAAACACCTAGATTGAAGATAAGCGCCTTTTTGCCATTGACCGCGACCTACATTGAAGATGCACAATCTTCTTTCAATTCCGGCCGAAAGGAAGGAGATATCTGCTCAAAACTTTCGGTGCAGGTGTAGACAGTGGCACCCGACATGCCTGCGTTGTCGTTTTCCGCCGGGCACTCTTTGGGCCGGAGCAGCACGCAGAAACACCTAGATTGAAGATAAGCGCCTTTTGCCATTGACCGCGACCAATATTGAAGATGCACAAACGTCTTGCAATTCCGGCCGAACGAAAGAAGATATCTGCTCAAAACTTTCTGTGCAGGTGCAGACAGTGGCACCTAGAAGATGCACAATCTTCTTTCAATTCCGGCCGAAAGGAAGGAGATATCTGCTCAAAACTTTCTGTGCAGGTGCAGACAGTGGCACCCGACATGCCTGCGTTGTCGTTTTCCGCCGGGCACTCTTTGGGCCGGAGCAGCACGCAGAAACACCTAGATTGAAGATAAGCGCCTTTTTGTCATTGACCGCGACCTACATTGAAGATGCACAATCTTCTTTCAATTCCGGCCGAAAGGAAGGAGATATCTGCTCAAAACTTTCTGTGCAGGTGTAGACAGTGGCACCCGACATGCCTGCGTTGTCGTTTTCCGCCGGGCACTCTTTGGGCCGGAGCAGCACGCAGAAACACCTAGATTGAAGATAAGCGCCTTTTGCCATTGACCGCGACGAACATAGAAGATGCACAATCTTCTTTCAATTCCGGCCGAACGGAAGGAGATATCTGCTCAAACCTTTCTGTGCAGGTGCAGACAGTGGCATCCGACATGCCTGCGTTGTCGTTTTCAGCCGGGCACTCTTTGGGCCGGCGCAGCACGCAGAAACACCTAGATTGCAGATAAGGGCTTTTTGACATTGACCGCGACCAATATTGAAGATGCACAAACGTCTTGCAATTCCGGCCGAATGGAAGGAGATATCTGCTCAAAACTTTCTGTGCAGGTGTAGACAGTGGCACCCGACATGCCTGCGTTGTCGTTTTCCGCCGGGCACTCTTTGGGCCGGAGCAGCACGCAGAAACACCTAGATTGAAGATAAGCGCCTTTTGCCATTGACCGCGACGAACATAGAAGATGCACAATCTTCTTTCAATTCCGGCCGAACGGAAGGAGATATCTGCTCAAACCTTTCTGTGCAGGTGCAGACAGTGGCACCCGACATGCCTGCGTTGTCGTTTTCAGCCGGGCACTCTTTGGGCCGGCGCAGCACGCAGAAACACCTAGATTGAAGATAAGCGCCTTTTTGTCATTGACCGCGACCTACATTGAAGATGCACAATCTTCTTTCAATTCCGGCCGAAAGGAAGGAGATATCTGCTCAAAACTTTCTGTGCAGGTGTAGACAGTGGCAACCGACATGCCTGCGTTGTCGTTTTCCGCCGGGCACTCTTTGGGCCGGAGCAGCACGCAGAAACACCTAGATTGAAGATAAGCGCCTTTTGCCATTGACCGCGACGAACATAGAAGATGCACAATCTTCTTTCAATTCCGGCCGAACGGAAGGAGATATCTGCTCAAACCTTTCTGTGCAGGTGTAGACAGTGGCACCCGACATGCCTGCGTTGTCGTTTTCCGCCGGGCACTCTTTGGGCCGGAGCAGCACGCAGAAACACCTAGATTGAAGATAAGCGCCTTTTGCCATTGACCGCGACGAACATAGAAGATGCACAAACTTCTTGCAATTCCGGCCGAATGGAAGGAGATATCTGCTCAAAACTTTCTGTGCAGGTGTAGACAGTGGCACCCGACATGCCTGCTATGTCGTTTTCCGCCGGGCACTCTTTGGGCCGGAGCAGCATGCAGAAACACCTAGATTGAAGATAAGCGCCTTTTGCCATTGACCGCGACGAACATAGAAGATGCACAATCTTCTTTCAATTCCGGCAGAACGGAAGGAGATATCTGCTCAAAACTTTCTGTGCAGGTGCAGACAGTGGCACCCGACATGCCTGCGTTGTCGTTTTCAGCCGGGCACTCTTTGGGCCGGCGCAGCACGCAGAAACACCTATATTGCAGATAAGGGCTTTTTGACATTGACCGCGACCAATATTGAAGATGCACAAACGTCTTGCAATTCCGGCCGAATGTAAGGAGATATCTGCTCAAAACTTTCTGTGCAGGTGTAGACAGTGGCACCCGACATGCCTGCGTTGTCGTTTTCCGCCGGGCACTCTTTGGGCCGGAGCAGCACGCAGAAACACCTAGATTGAAGATAAGCGCCTTTTGCCAATGACCGCGACGAACATAGAAGATGCACAATCTTCTTTCAATTCCGGCCGAACGGAAGGAGATATCTGCTCAAACCTTTCTGTGCAGATGCAGACAGTGGCACCCGACATGCCTGCGTTGTCGTTTTCAGCCGGGCACTCTTTGGGCCGGCGCAGCACGCAGAAACACCTAGATTGCAGATAAGGGCTTTTTGACATTGACCGCGACCACTATTGAAGATGCACAAACGTCTTGCAATTCCGGCCGAACGAAAGAAGATATCTGCTCAAAACTTTCTGTGCAGGTGCAGACAGTGGCACCCGACATGCCTGCGTTGTCGTTTTCCGCCGGGCACTCTTTGGGCCGGCGCAGCACGCAGAAACACCTAGATTGAAGATAAGCGCCTTTTTGTCATTGACCGCGACCTACATTGAAGATGCACAATCTTCTTTCAATTCCGGCCGAAAGGAAGGAGATATCTGCTCAAAACTTTCTGTGCAGGTGCAGACAGTGGCACCCGACATGCCTGCGTTGTCGTTTTCAGCCGGGCACTCTTTGGGCCGGCGCAGCACGCAGAAACACCTAGATTGAAGATAAGCGCCTTTTTGTCATTGACCGCGACCTACATTGAAGATGCACAATCTTCTTTCAATTCCGGCCGAAAGGAAGGAGATATCTGCTCAAAACTTTCTGTGCAGGTGTAGACAGTGGCACCCGACATGCCTGCTTTGTCGTTTTCCGCCGGGCACTCTTTGGGCCGGAGCAGCATGCAGAAACACCTAGATTGAAGATAAGCGCCTTTTGCCATTGACCGCGACGAACATAGAAGATGCACAATCTTCTTTCAATTCCGGCAGAACGGAAGGAGATATCTGCTCAAAACTTTCTGTGCAGGTGCAGACAGTGGCACCCGACATGCCTGCGTTGTCGTTTTCAGCCGGGCACTCTTTGGGCCGGCGCAGCACGCAGAAACACCTAGATTGCAGATAAGGGCTTTTTGACATTGACCGCGACCAATATTGAAGATGCACAAACGTCTTGCAATTCCGGCCGAACGAAAGAAGATATCTGCTCAAAACTTTCTGTGCAGGTGCAGACAGTGGCACCCGACATGCCTGCGTTGTCGTTTTCCGCCGGGCACTCTTTGGGCCGGCGCAGCACGCAGAAACACCTAGATTGAAGATAAGCGCCTTTTTGTCATTGACCGCGACCTACATTGAAGATGCACAATCTTCTTTCAATTCCGGCCGAAAGGAAGGAGATATCTGCTCAAAACTTTCTGTGCAGGTGTAGACAGTGGCACCCGACATGCCTGCGTTGTCGTTTTCCGCCGGGCACTCTTTGGGCCGGAGCAGCACGCAGAAACACCTAGATTGAAGATAAGCGCCTTTTGCCATTGACCGCGACGAAAATAGAAGATGCACAAACGTCTTTCAATTCCGGCCGAACGGAAGGAGATATCTGCTCAAACTTTTCTGTGCAGATGCAGACAGTGGCACCCGACATGCCTGCGTTGTCGTTTTCAGCCGGGCACTCTTTGGGCCGGCGCAGCACGCAGAAACACCTAGATTGCAGATAAGGGCTTTTTGACATTGACCGCGACCAATATTGAAGATGCACAAACGTCTTGCAATTCCGGCCGAACGAAAGAAGATATCTGCTCAAAACTTTCTGTGCAGGTGCAGACAGTGGCACCCGACATGCCTGCGTTGTCGTTTTCCGCCGGGCACTCTTTGGGCCGGAGCAGCACGCAGAAACACCTAGATTGAAGATAAGCGCCTTTTTGTCATTGACCGCGACCTACATTGAAGATGCACAATCTTCTTTCAATTCCGGCCGAAAGGAAGGAGATATCTGCTCAAAACTTTCTGTGCAGGTGTAGACAGTGGCACCCGACATGCCTGCGTTGTCGTTTTCCGCCGGGCACTCTTTGGGCCGGAGCAGCACGCAGAAACACCTAGATTGAAGATAAGCGCCTTTTGCCATTGACCGCGACGAACATAGAAGATGCACAATCTTCTTTCAATTCCGGCCGAACGGAAGGAGATATCTGCTCAAACCTTTCTGTGCAGGTGCAGACAGTGGCACCCGACATGCCTGCGTTGTCGTTTTCAGCCGGGCACTCTTTGGGCCGGCGCAGCACGCAGAAACACCTAGATTGCAGATAAGGGCTTTTTGACAATGACCGCGACCAATATTGAAGATGCACAAACGTCTTGCAATTCCGGCCGAACGAAAGAAGATATCTGCTCAAAACTTTCTGTGCAGGTGCAGACAGTGGCACCCGACATGCCTGCGTTGTCGTTTTCCGCCGGGCACTCTTTGGGCCGGAGCAGCACGCAGAAATACCTAGATTGAAGATAAGCGCCTTTTGCCATTGACCGCGACGAACATAGAAGATGCACAATCTTCTTTCAATTCCGGCAGAACGGAAGGAGATATCTGCTCAAAACTTTCTGTGCAGGTGCAGACAGTGGCACCCGACATGCCTGCGTTGTCGTTTTCAGCCGGGCACTCTTTGGGCCGGCGCAGCACGCAGAAACACCTAGATTGAAGATAAGCGCCTTTTTGTCATTGACCGCGACCTACATTGAAGATGCACGATCTTCTTTCAATTCCGGCCGAAAGGAAGGAGATATCTGCTCAAAACTTTCTGTGCAGGTGTAGACAGTGGCACCCGACATGCCTGCGTTGTCGTTTTCCGCCGGGCACTCTTTGGGCCGGAGCAGCACGCAGAAACACCTAGATTGAAGATAAGCGCCTTTTGCCATTGACCGCGACGAACATAGAAGATGCACAATCTTCTTTCAATTCCGGCAGAACGGAAGGAGATATCTGCTCAAAACTTTCTGTGCAGGTGCAGACAGTGGCACCCGACATGCCTGCGTTGTCGTTTTCAGCCGGGCACTCTTTGGGCCGGCGCAGCACGCAGAAACACCTAGATTGCAGATAAGGGCTTTTTGACATTGACCGCGACCAATATTGAAGATGCACAAACGTCTTGCAATTCCGGCCGAATGAAAGGAGATATCTGCTCAAAACTTTCTGTGCAGGTGTAGACAGTGGCACCCGACATGCCTGCGTTGTCGTTTTCCGCCGGGCACTCTTTGGGCCGGAGCAGCACGCAGAAACACCTAGATTGAAGATAAGCGCCTTTTGCCATTGACCGCGACGAACATAGAAGATGCACAATCTTCTTTCAATTCCGGCCGAACGGAAGGAGATATCTGCTCAAACCTTTCTGTGCAGGTGCAGACAGTGGCACCCGACATGCCTGCGTTGTCGTTTTCAGCCGGGCACTCTTTGGGCCGGCGCAGCACGCAGAAACACCTAGATTGCAGATAAGGGCTTTTTGACATTGACCGCGACCAATATTGAAGATGCACAAACGTCTTGCAATTCCGGCCGAACGAAAGAAGATATCTGCTCAAAACTTTCTGTGCAGGTGCAGACAGTGGCACCCGACATGCCTGCGTTGTCGTTTTCAGCCGGGCACTCTTTGGGCCGGCGCAGCACGCAGAAACACCTAGATTGCAGATAAGGGCTTTTTGACATTGACCGCGACCAATATTGAAGATGCACAAACGTCTTGCAATTCCGGCAGAACGAAAGAAGATATCTGCTCAAAACTTTCTGTGCAGGTGCAGACAGTGGCACCCGACATGCCTGCGTTGTCGTTTTCCGCCGGGCACTCTTTGGGCCGGAGCAGCACGCAGAAACACCTAGATTGAAGATAAGCGCCTTTTTGCCATTGACCGCGACCTACATTGAAGATGCACAATCTTCTTTCAATTCCGGCCAAAAGGAAGGAGATATCTGCTCAAAACTTTCGGTGCAGGTGTAGACAGTGGCACCCGACATGCCTGCGTTGTCGTTTTCCGCCGGGCACTCTTTGGGCCGGAGCAGCACGCAGAAACACCTAGATTGAAGATAAGCGCCTTTTGCCATTGACCGCGACCAATATTGAAGATGCACAAACGTCTTGCAATTCCGGCCGAACGAAAGAAGATATCTGCTCAAAACTTTCTGTGCAGGTGCAGACAGTGGCACCTAGAAGATGCACAATCTTCTTTCAATTCCGGCCGAAAGGAAGGAGATATCTGCTCAAAACTTTCTGTGCAGGTGCAGACAGTGGCACCCGACATGCCTGCGTTGTCGTTTTCCGCCGGGCACTCTTTGGGCCGGAGCAGCACGCAGAAACACCTAGATTGAAGATAAGCGCCTTTTTGTCATTGACCGCGACCTACATTGAAGATGCACAATCTTCTTTCAATTCCGGCCGAAAGGAAGGAGATATCTGCTCAAAACTTTCTGTGCAGGTGTAGACAGTGGCACCCGACATGCCTGCGTTGTCGTTTTCCGCCGGGCACTCTTTGGGCCGGAGCAGCACGCAGAAACACCTAGATTGAAGATAAGCGCCTTTTGCCATTGACCGCGACGAACATAGAAGATGCACAATCTTCTTTCAATTCCGGCCGAACGGAAGGAGATATCTGCTCAAACCTTTCTGTGCAGGTGCAGACAGTGGCATCCGACATGCCTGCGTTGTCGTTTTCAGCCGGGCACTCTTTGGGCCGGCGCAGCACGCAGAAACACCTAGATTGCAGATAAGGGCTTTTTGACATTGACCGCGACCAATATTGAAGATGCACAAACGTCTTGCAATTCCGGCCGAATGGAAGGAGATATCTGCTCAAAACTTTCTGTGCAGGTGTAGACAGTGGCACCCGACATGCCTGCGTTGTCGTTTTCCGCCGGGCACTCTTTGGGCCGGAGCAGCACGCAGAAACACCTAGATTGAAGATAAGCGCCTTTTGCCATTGACCGCGACGAACATAGAAGATGCACAATCTTCTTTCAATTCCGGCCGAACGGAAGGAGATATCTGCTCAAACCTTTCTGTGCAGGTGCAGACAGTGGCACCCGACATGCCTGCGTTGTCGTTTTCAGCCGGGCACTCTTTGGGCCGGCGCAGCACGCAGAAACACCTAGATTGAAGATAAGCGCCTTTTTGTCATTGACCGCGACCTACATTGAAGATGCACAATCTTCTTTCAATTCCGGCCGAAAGGAAGGAGATATCTGCTCAAAACTTTCTGTGCAGGTGTAGACAGTGGCAACCGACATGCCTGCGTTGTCGTTTTCCGCCGGGCACTCTTTGGGCCGGAGCAGCACGCAGAAACACCTAGATTGAAGATAAGCGCCTTTTGCCATTGACCGCGACGAACATAGAAGATGCACAATCTTCTTTCAATTCCGGCCGAACGGAAGGAGATATCTGCTCAAACCTTTCTGTGCAGGTGTAGACAGTGGCACCCGACATGCCTGCGTTGTCGTTTTCCGCCGGGCACTCTTTGGGCCGGAGCAGCACGCAGAAACACCTAGATTGAAGATAAGCGCCTTTTGCCATTGACCGCGACGAACATAGAAGATGCACAAACTTCTTGCAATTCCGGCCGAATGGAAGGAGATATCTGCTCAAAACTTTCTGTGCAGGTGTAGACAGTGGCACCCGACATGCCTGCTATGTCGTTTTCCGCCGGGCACTCTTTGGGCCGGAGCAGCATGCAGAAACACCTAGATTGAAGATAAGCGCCTTTTGCCATTGACCGCGACGAACATAGAAGATGCACAATCTTCTTTCAATTCCGGCAGAACGGAAGGAGATATCTGCTCAAAACTTTCTGTGCAGGTGCAGACAGTGGCACCCGACATGCCTGCGTTGTCGTTTTCAGCCGGGCACTCTTTGGGCCGGCGCAGCACGCAGAAACACCTATATTGCAGATAAGGGCTTTTTGACATTGACCGCGACCAATATTGAAGATGCACAAACGTCTTGCAATTCCGGCCGAATGTAAGGAGATATCTGCTCAAAACTTTCTGTGCAGGTGTAGACAGTGGCACCCGACATGCCTGCGTTGTCGTTTTCCGCCGGGCACTCTTTGGGCCGGAGCAGCACGCAGAAACACCTAGATTGAAGATAAGCGCCTTTTGCCAATGACCGCGACGAACATAGAAGATGCACAATCTTCTTTCAATTCCGGCCGAACGGAAGGAGATATCTGCTCAAACCTTTCTGTGCAGATGCAGACAGTGGCACCCGACATGCCTGCGTTGTCGTTTTCAGCCGGGCACTCTTTGGGCCGGCGCAGCACGCAGAAACACCTAGATTGCAGATAAGGGCTTTTTGACATTGACCGCGACCACTATTGAAGATGCACAAACGTCTTGCAATTCCGGCCGAACGAAAGAAGATATCTGCTCAAAACTTTCTGTGCAGGTGCAGACAGTGGCACCCGACATGCCTGCGTTGTCGTTTTCCGCCGGGCACTCTTTGGGCCGGCGCAGCACGCAGAAACACCTAGATTGAAGATAAGCGCCTTTTTGTCATTGACCGCGACCTACATTGAAGATGCACAATCTTCTTTCAATTCCGGCCGAAAGGAAGGAGATATCTGCTCAAAACTTTCTGTGCAGGTGCAGACAGTGGCACCCGACATGCCTGCGTTGTCGTTTTCAGCCGGGCACTCTTTGGGCCGGCGCAGCACGCAGAAACACCTAGATTGAAGATAAGCGCCTTTTTGTCATTGACCGCGACCTACATTGAAGATGCACAATCTTCTTTCAATTCCGGCCGAAAGGAAGGAGATATCTGCTCAAAACTTTCTGTGCAGGTGTAGACAGTGGCACCCGACATGCCTGCTTTGTCGTTTTCCGCCGGGCACTCTTTGGGCCGGAGCAGCATGCAGAAACACCTAGATTGAAGATAAGCGCCTTTTGCCATTGACCGCGACGAACATAGAAGATGCACAATCTTCTTTCAATTCCGGCAGAACGGAAGGAGATATCTGCTCAAAACTTTCTGTGCAGGTGCAGACAGTGGCACCCGACATGCCTGCGTTGTCGTTTTCAGCCGGGCACTCTTTGGGCCGGCGCAGCACGCAGAAACACCTAGATTGCAGATAAGGGCTTTTTGACATTGACCGCGACCAATATTGAAGATGCACAAACGTCTTGCAATTCCGGCCGAACGAAAGAAGATATCTGCTCAAAACTTTCTGTGCAGGTGCAGACAGTGGCACCCGACATGCCTGCGTTGTCGTTTTCCGCCGGGCACTCTTTGGGCCGGCGCAGCACGCAGAAACACCTAGATTGAAGATAAGCGCCTTTTTGTCATTGACCGCGACCTACATTGAAGATGCACAATCTTCTTTCAATTCCGGCCGAAAGGAAGGAGATATCTGCTCAAAACTTTCTGTGCAGGTGTAGACAGTGGCACCCGACATGCCTGCGTTGTCGTTTTCCGCCGGGCACTCTTTGGGCCGGAGCAGCACGCAGAAACACCTAGATTGAAGATAAGCGCCTTTTGCCATTGACCGCGACGAAAATAGAAGATGCACAAACGTCTTTCAATTCCGGCCGAACGGAAGGAGATATCTGCTCAAACTTTTCTGTGCAGATGCAGACAGTGGCACCCGACATGCCTGCGTTGTCGTTTTCAGCCGGGCACTCTTTGGGCCGGCGCAGCACGCAGAAACACCTAGATTGCAGATAAGGGCTTTTTGACATTGACCGCGACCAATATTGAAGATGCACAAACGTCTTGCAATTCCGGCCGAACGAAAGAAGATATCTGCTCAAAACTTTCTGTGCAGGTGCAGACAGTGGCACCCGACATGCCTGCGTTGTCGTTTTCCGCCGGGCACTCTTTGGGCCGGAGCAGCACGCAGAAACACCTAGATTGAAGATAAGCGCCTTTTTGTCATTGACCGCGACCTACATTGAAGATGCACAATCTTCTTTCAATTCCGGCCGAAAGGAAGGAGATATCTGCTCAAAACTTTCTGTGCAGGTGTAGACAGTGGCACCCGACATGCCTGCGTTGTCGTTTTCCGCCGGGCACTCTTTGGGCCGGAGCAGCACGCAGAAACACCTAGATTGAAGATAAGCGCCTTTTGCCATTGACCGCGACGAACATAGAAGATGCACAATCTTCTTTCAATTCCGGCCGAACGGAAGGAGATATCTGCTCAAACCTTTCTGTGCAGGTGCAGACAGTGGCACCCGACATGCCTGCGTTGTCGTTTTCAGCCGGGCACTCTTTGGGCCGGCGCAGCACGCAGAAACACCTAGATTGCAGATAAGGGCTTTTTGACAATGACCGCGACCAATATTGAAGATGCACAAACGTCTTGCAATTCCGGCCGAACGAAAGAAGATATCTGCTCAAAACTTTCTGTGCAGGTGCAGACAGTGGCACCCGACATGCCTGCGTTGTCGTTTTCCGCCGGGCACTCTTTGGGCCGGAGCAGCACGCAGAAATACCTAGATTGAAGATAAGCGCCTTTTGCCATTGACCGCGACGAACATAGAAGATGCACAATCTTCTTTCAATTCCGGCAGAACGGAAGGAGATATCTGCTCAAAACTTTCTGTGCAGGTGCAGACAGTGGCACCCGACATGCCTGCGTTGTCGTTTTCAGCCGGGCACTCTTTGGGCCGGCGCAGCACGCAGAAACACCTAGATTGAAGATAAGCGCCTTTTTGTCATTGACCGCGACCTACATTGAAGATGCACGATCTTCTTTCAATTCCGGCCGAAAGGAAGGAGATATCTGCTCAAAACTTTCTGTGCAGGTGTAGACAGTGGCACCCGACATGCCTGCGTTGTCGTTTTCCGCCGGGCACTCTTTGGGCCGGAGCAGCACGCAGAAACACCTAGATTGAAGATAAGCGCCTTTTGCCATTGACCGCGACGAACATAGAAGATGCACAATCTTCTTTCAATTCCGGCAGAACGGAAGGAGATATCTGCTCAAAACTTTCTGTGCAGGTGCAGACAGTGGCACCCGACATGCCTGCGTTGTCGTTTTCAGCCGGGCACTCTTTGGGCCGGCGCAGCACGCAGAAACACCTAGATTGCTGATAAGGGCTTTTTGACATTGACCGCGACCAATATTGAAGATGCACAAACGTCTTGCAATTCCGGCCGAACGAAAGAAGATATCTGCTCAAAACTTTCTGTGCAGGTGCAGACAGTGGCACCCGACATGCCTGCGTTGTCGTTTTCCGCCGGGCACTCTTTGGGCCGGAGCAGCACGCAGAAACACCTAGATTGAAGATAAGCGCCTTTTTGTCATTGACCGCGACCTACATTGAAGATGCACAATCTTCTTTCAATTCCGGCCGAAAGGAAGGAGATATCTGCTCAAAACTTTCTGTGCAGGTGTAGACAGTGGCACCCGACATGCCTGCGTTGTCGTTTTCCGCCGGGCACTCTTTGGGCCGGAGCAGCACGCAGAAACACCTAGATTGAAGATAAGCGCCTTTTGCCATTGACCGCGACGAACATAGAAGATGCACAATCTTCTTTCAATTCCGGCCGAACGGAAGGAGATATCTGCTCAAACCTTTCTGTGCAGGTGCAGACAGTGGCACCCGACATGCCTGCGTTGTCGTTTTCAGCCGGGCACTCTTTGGGCCGGCGCAGCACGCAGAAACACCTAGATTGCAGATAAGGGCTTTTTGACAATGACCGCGACCAATATTGAAGATGCACAAACGTCTTGCAATTCCGGCCGAACGAAAGAAGATATCTGCTCAAAACTTTCTGTGCAGGTGCAGACAGTGGCACCCGACATGCCTGCGTTGTCGTTTTCCGCCGGGCACTCTTTGGGCCGGAGCAGCACGCAGAAATACCTAGATTGAAGATAAGCGCCTTTTGCCATTGACCGCGACGAACATAGAAGATGCACAATCTTCTTTCAATTCCGGCAGAACGGAAGGAGATATCTGCTCAAAACTTTCTGTGCAGGTGCAGACAGTGGCACCCGACATGCCTGCGTTGTCGTTTTCAGCCGGGCACTCTTTGGGCCGGCGCAGCACGCAGAAACACCTAGATTGAAGATAAGCGCCTTTTTGTCATTGACCGCGACCTACATTGAAGATGCACGATCTTCTTTCAATTCCGGCCGAAAGGAAGGAGATATCTGCTCAAAACTTTCTGTGCAGGTGTAGACAGTGGCACCCGACATGCCTGCGTTGTCGTTTTCCGCCGGGCACTCTTTGGGCCGGAGCAGCACGCAGAAACACCTAGATTGAAGATAAGCGCCTTTTGCCATTGACCGCGACGAACATAGAAGATGCACAATCTTCTTTCAATTCCGGCAGAACGGAAGGAGATATCTGCTCAAAACTTTCTGTGCAGGTGCAGACAGTGGCACCCGACATGCCTGCGTTGTCGTTTTCAGCCGGGCACTCTTTGGGCCGGCGCAGCACGCAGAAACACCTAGATTGCTGATAAGGGCTTTTTGACATTGACCGCGACCAATATTGAAGATGCACAAACGTCTTGCAATTCCGGCCGAACGAAAGAAGATATCTGCTCAAAACTTTCTGTGCAGGTGCAGACAGTGGCACCCGACATGCCTGCGTTGTCGTTTTCCGCCGGGCACTCTTTGGGCCGGAGCAGCACGCAGAAACACCTAGATTGAAGATAAGCGCCTTTTGCCATTGACCGCGACGAAAATAGAAGATGCACAAACGTCTTTCAATTCCGGCCGAACGGAAGGAGATATCTGCTCAAACTTTTCTGTGCAGATGCAGACAGTGGCACCCGACATGCCTGCGTTGTCGTTTTCAGCCGGGCACTCTTTGGGCCGGCGCAGCACGCAGAAACACCTAGATTGCAGATAAGGGCTTTTTGACATTGACCGCGACCAATATTGAAGATGCACAAACGTCTTGCAATTCCGGCCGAACGAAAGAAGATATCTGCTCAAAACTTTCTGTGCAGGTGCAGACAGTGGCACCCGACATGCCTGCGTTGTCGTTTTCCGCCGGGCACTCTTTGGGCCGGAGCAGCACGCAGAAACACCTAGATTGAAGATAAGCGCCTTTTTGTCATTGACCGCGACCTACATTGAAGATGCACAATCTTCTTTCAATTCCGGCCGAAAGGAAGGAGATATCTGCTCAAAACTTTCTGTGCAGGTGTAGACAGTGGCACCCGACATGCCTGCGTTGTCGTTTTCCGCCGGGCACTCTTTGGGCCGGAGCAGCACGCAGAAACACCTAGATTGAAGATAAGCGCCTTTTGCCATTGACCGCGACGAACATAGAAGATGCACAATCTTCTTTCAATTCCGGCCGAACGGAAGGAGATATCTGCTCAAACCTTTCTGTGCAGGTGCAGACAGTGGCACCCGACATGCCTGCGTTGTCGTTTTCAGCCGGGCACTCTTTGGGCCGGCGCAGCACGCAGAAACACCTAGATTGCAGATAAGGGCTTTTTGACATTGACCGCGACCAATATTGAAGATGCACAAACGTCTTGCAATTCCGGCCGAATGAAAGGAGATATCTGCTCAAAACTTTCTGTGCAGGTGTAGACAGTGGCACCCGACATGCCTGCGTTGTCGTTTTCCGCCGGGCACTCTTTGGGCCGGAGCAGCACGCAGAAACACCTAGATTGAAGATAAGCGCCTTTTGCCATTGACCGCGACGAACATAGAAGATGCACAATCTTCTTTCAATTCCGGCAGAACGGAAGGAGATATCTGCTCAAAACTTTCTGTGCAGGTGCAGACAGTGGCACCCGACATGCCTGCGTTGTCGTTTTCAGCCGGGCACTCTTTGGGCCGGCACAGCACGCAGAAACACCTAGATTGAAGATAAGCGCCTTTTTGTCATTGACCGCGACCTACATTGAAGATGCACAATCTTCTTTCAATTCCGGCCGAAAGGAAGGAGATATCTGCTCAAAACTTTCTGTGCAGGTGTAGACAGTGGCACCCGACATGCCTGCGTTGTCGTTTTCCGCCGGGCACTCTTTGGGCCGGAGCAGCACGCAGAAACACCTAGATTGAAGATAAGCGCCTTTTGCCATTGACCGCGACGAACATAGAAGATGCACAATCTTCTTTCAATTCCGGCAGAACGGAAGGAGATATCTGCTCAAAACTTTCTGTGCAGGTGCAGACAGTGGCACCCGACATGCCTGCGTTGTCGTTTTCAGCCGGGCACTCTTTGGGCCGGCGCAGCACGCAGAAACACCTAGATTGCAGATAAGGGCTTTTTGACATTGACCGCGACCAATATTGAAGATGCACAAACGTCTTGCAATTCCGGCCGAACGAAAGAAGATATCTGCTCAAAACTTTCTGTGCAGGTGCAGACAGTGGCACCCGACATGCCTGCGTTGTCGTTTTCAGCCGGGCACTCTTTGGGCCGGCGCAGCACGCAGAAACACCTAGATTGCAGATAAGGGCTTTTTGACATTGACCGCGACCAATATTGAAGATGCACAAACGTCTTGCAATTCCGGCCGAACGAAAGAAGATATCTGCTCAAAACTTTCTGTGCAGGTGCAGACAGTGGCACCCAACATGCCTGCGTTGTCGTTTTCCGCCGGGCACTCTTTGGGCCGGCGCAGCACGCAGAAACACCTAGATTGAAGATAAGCGCCTTTTGCCATTGACCGCGACGAAGATAGAAGATGCACAAACGTCTTGCAATTCCGGCCGAATGGAAGGAGATATCTGCTCAAAACTTTCTTTGCAGGTGTAGACAGTGGCACCCGACATGCCTGCGTTGTCGTTTTCCGCCGGGCACTCTTTGGGCCGGAGCAGCACGCAGAAACACCTAGATTGAAGATAAGCGCCTTTTGCCATTGACCGCGACGAACATAGAAGATGCACAATCTTCTTTCAATTCCGGCCGAACGGAAGGAGATATCTGCTCAAACCTTTCTGTGCAGGTGCAGACAGTGGCACCCGACATGCCTGCGTTGTCGTTTTCAGCCGGGCACTCTTTGGGCCGGCGCAGCACGCAGAAACACCTAGATTGCAGATAAGGGCTTTTTGACAATGACCGCGACCAATATTGAAGATGCACAAACGTCTTGCAATTCCGGCCGAACGAAAGAAGATATCTGCTCAAAACTTTCTGTGCAGGTGCAGACAGTGGCACCCGACATGCCTGCGTTGTCGTTTTCCGCCGGGCACTCTTTGGGCCGGAGCAGCACGCAGAAATACCTAGATTGAAGATAAGCGCCTTTTGCCATTGACCGCGACGAACATAGAAGATGCACAATCTTCTTTCAATTCCGGCAGAACGGAAGGAGATATCTGCTCAAAACTTTCTGTGCAGGTGCAGACAGTGGAACCCGACATGCCTGCGTTGTCGTTTTCAGCCGGGCACTCTTTGGGCCGGCGCAGCACGCAGAAACACCTAGATTGAAGATAAGCGCCTTTTTGTCATTGACCGCGACCTACATTGAAGATGCACGATCTTCTTTCAATTCCGGCCGAAAGGAAGGAGATATCTGCTCAAAACTTTCTGTGCAGGTGTAGACAGTGGCACCCGACATGCCTGCGTTGTCGTTTTCCGCCGGGCACTCTTTGGGCCGGAGCAGCACGCAGAAACACCTAGATTGAAGATAAGCGCCTTTTGCCATTGACCGCGACGAACATAGAAGATGCACAATCTTCTTTCAATTCCGGCAGAACGGAAGGAGATATCTGCTCAAAACTTTCTGTGCAGGTGCAGACAGTGGCACCCGACATGCCTGCGTTGTCGTTTTCAGCCGGGCACTCTTTGGGCCGGCGCAGCACGCAGAAACACCTAGATTGCAGATAAGGGCTTTTTGACATTGACCGCGACCAATATTGAAGATGCACAAACGTCTTGCAATTCCGGCCGAATGAAAGGAGATATCTGCTCAAAACTTTCTGTGCAGGTGTAGACAGTGGCACCCGACATGCCTGCGTTGTCGTTTTCCGCCGGGCACTCTTTGGGCCGGAGCAGCACGCAGAAACACCTAGATTGAAGATAAGCGCCTTTTGCCATTGACCGCGACGAACATAGAAGATGCACAATCTTCTTTCAATTCCGGCCGAACGGAAGGAGATATCTGCTCAAACCTTTCTGTGCAGGTGCAGACAGTGGCACCCGACATGCCTGCGTTGTCGTTTTCAGCCGGGCACTCTTTGGGCCGGCACAGCACGCAGAAACACCTAGATTGAAGATAAGCGCCTTTTTGTCATTGACCGCGACCTACATTGAAGATGCACAATCTTCTTTCAATTCCGGCCGAAAGGAAGGAGATATCTGCTCAAAACTTTCTGTGCAGGTGTAGACAGTGGCACCCGACATGCCTGCGTTGTCGTTTTCCGCCGGGCACTCTTTGGGCCGGAGCAGCACGCAGAAACACCTAGATTGAAGATAAGCGCCTTTTGCCATTGACCGCGACGAACATAGAAGATGCACAATCTTCTTTCAATTCCGGCAGAACGGAAGGAGATATCTGCTCAAAACTTTCTGTGCAGGTGCAGACAGTGGCACCCGACATGCCTGCGTTGTCGTTTTCAGCCGGGCACTCTTTGGGCCGGCGCAGCACGCAGAAACACCTAGATTGCAGATAAGGGCTTTTTGACATTGACCGCGACCAATATTGAAGATGCACAAACGTCTTGCAATTCCGGCCGAACGAAAGAAGATATCTGCTCAAAACTTTCTGTGCAGGTGCAGACATTGGCACCCGACATGCCTGCGTTGTCGTTTTCAGCCGGGCACTCTTTGGGCCGGCGCAGCACGCAGAAACACCTAGATTGCAGATAAGGGCTTTTTGACATTGACCGCGACCAATATTGAAGATGCACAAACGTCTTGCAATTCCGGCAGAACGAAAGAAGATATCTGCTCAAAACTTTCTGTGCAGGTGCAGACAGTGGCACCCGACATGCCTGCGTTGTCGTTTTCCGCCGGGCACTCTTTGGGCCGGAGCAGCACGCAGAAACACCTAGATTGAAGATAAGCGCCTTTTTGCCATTGACCGCGACCTACATTGAAGATGCACAATCTTCTTTCAATTCCGGCCGAAAGGAAGGAGATATCTGCTCAAAACTTTCGGTGCAGGTGTAGACAGTGGCACCCGACATGCCTGCGTTGTCGTTTTCCGCCGGGCACTCTTTGGGCCGGAGCAGCACGCAGAAACACCTAGATTGAAGATAAGCGCCTTTTGCCATTGACCGCGACCAATATTGAAGATGCACAAACGTCTTGCAATTCCGGCCGAACGAAAGAAGATATCTGCTCAAAACTTTCTGTGCAGGTGCAGACAGTGGCACCTAGAAGATGCACAATCTTCTTTCAATTCCGGCCGAAAGGAAGGAGATATCTGCTCAAAACTTTCTGTGCAGGTGCAGACAGTGGCACCCGACATGCCTGCGTTGTCGTTTTCCGCCGGGCACTCTTTGGGCCGGAGCAGCACGCAGAAACACCTAGATTGAAGATAAGCGCCTTTTTGTCATTGACCGCGACCTACATTGAAGATGCACAATCTTCTTTCAATTCCGGCCGAAAGGAAGGAGATATCTGCTCAAAACTTTCTGTGCAGGTGTAGACAGTGGCACCCGACATGCCTGCGTTGTCGTTTTCCGCCGGGCACTCTTTGGGCCGGAGCAGCACGCAGAAACACCTAGATTGAAGATAAGCGCCTTTTGCCATTGACCGCGACGAACATAGAAGATGCACAATCTTCTTTCAATTCCGGCCGAACGGAAGGAGATATCTGCTCAAACCTTTCTGTGCAGGTGCAGACAGTGGCATCCGACATGCCTGCGTTGTCGTTTTCAGCCGGGCACTCTTTGGGCCGGCGCAGCACGCAGAAACACCTAGATTGAAGATAAGCGCCTTTTGCCATTGACCGCGACGAACATAGAAGATGCACAATCTTCTTTCAATTCCGGCAGAACGGAAGGAGATATCTGCTCAAAACTTTCTGTGCAGGTGCAGACAGTGGCACCCGACATGCCTGCGTTGTCGTTTTCAGCCGGGCACTCTTTGGGCCGGCGCAGCACGCAGAAACACCTATATTGCAGATAAGGGCTTTTTGACATTGACCGCGACCAATATTGAAGATGCACAAACGTCTTGCAATTCCGGCCGAATGTAAGGAGATATCTGCTCAAAACTTTCTGTGCAGGTGTAGACAGTGGCACCCGACATGCCTGCGTTGTCGTTTTCCGCCGGGCACTCTTTGGGCCGGAGCAGCACGCAGAAACACCTAGATTGAAGATAAGCGCCTTTTGCCAATGACCGCGACGAACATAGAAGATGCACAATCTTCTTTCAATTCCGGCCGAACGGAAGGAGATATCTGCTCAAACCTTTCTGTGCAGATGCAGACAGTGGCACCCGACATGCCTGCGTTGTCGTTTTCAGCCGGGCACTCTTTGGGCCGGCGCAGCACGCAGAAACACCTAGATTGCAGATAAGGGCTTTTTGACATTGACCGCGACCACTATTGAAGATGCACAAACGTCTTGCAATTCCGGCCGAACGAAAGAAGATATCTGCTCAAAACTTTCTGTGCAGGTGCAGACAGTGGCACCCGACATGCCTGCGTTGTCGTTTTCCGCCGGGCACTCTTTGGGCCGGCGCAGCACGCAGAAACACCTAGATTGAAGATAAGCGCCTTTTTGTCATTGACCGCGACCTACATTGAAGATGCACAATCTTCTTTCAATTCCGGCCGAAAGGAAGGAGATATCTGCTCAAAACTTTCTGTGCAGGTGCAGACAGTGGCACCCGACATGCCTGCGTTGTCGTTTTCAGCCGGGCACTCTTTGGGCCGGCGCAGCACGCAGAAACACCTAGATTGAAGATAAGCGCCTTTTTGTCATTGACCGCGACCTACATTGAAGATGCACAATCTTCTTTCAATTCCGGCCGAAAGGAAGGAGATATCTGCTCAAAACTTTCTGTGCAGGTGTAGACAGTGGCACCCGACATGCCTGCTTTGTCGTTTTCCGCCGGGCACTCTTTGGGCCGGAGCAGCATGCAGAAACACCTAGATTGAAGATAAGCGCCTTTTGCCATTGACCGCGACGAACATAGAAGATGCACAATCTTCTTTCAATTCCGGCAGAACGGAAGGAGATATCTGCTCAAAACTTTCTGTGCAGGTGCAGACAGTGGCACCCGACATGCCTGCGTTGTCGTTTTCAGCCGGGCACTCTTTGGGCCGGCGCAGCACGCAGAAACACCTAGATTGCAGATAAGGGCTTTTTGACATTGACCGCGACCAATATTGAAGATGCACAAACGTCTTGCAATTCCGGCCGAACGAAAGAAGATATCTGCTCAAAACTTTCTGTGCAGGTGCAGACAGTGGCACCCGACATGCCTGCGTTGTCGTTTTCCGCCGGGCACTCTTTGGGCCGGCGCAGCACGCAGAAACACCTAGATTGAAGATAAGCGCCTTTTTGTCATTGACCGCGACCTACATTGAAGATGCACAATCTTCTTTCAATTCCGGCCGAAAGGAAGGAGATATCTGCTCAAAACTTTCTGTGCAGGTGTAGACAGTGGCACCCGACATGCCTGCGTTGTCGTTTTCCGCCGGGCACTCTTTGGGCCGGAGCAGCACGCAGAAACACCTAGATTGAAGATAAGCGCCTTTTGCCATTGACCGCGACGAAAATAGAAGATGCACAAACGTCTTTCAATTCCGGCCGAACGGAAGGAGATATCTGCTCAAACTTTTCTGTGCAGATGCAGACAGTGGCACCCGACATGCCTGCGTTGTCGTTTTCAGCCGGGCACTCTTTGGGCCGGCGCAGCACGCAGAAACACCTAGATTGCAGATAAGGGCTTTTTGACATTGACCGCGACCAATATTGAAGATGCACAAACGTCTTGCAATTCCGGCCGAACGAAAGAAGATATCTGCTCAAAACTTTCTGTGCAGGTGTAGACAGTGGCACCCGACATGCCTGCTTTGTCGTTTTCCGCCGGGCACTCTTTGGGCCGGAGCAGCATGCAGAAACACCTAGATTGAAGATAAGCGCCTTTTGCCATTGACCGCGACGAACATAGAAGATGCACAATCTTCTTTCAATTCCGGCAGAACGGAAGGAGATATCTGCTCAAAACTTTCTGTGCAGGTGCAGACAGTGGCACCCGACATGCCTGCGTTGTCGTTTTCAGCCGGGCACTCTTTGGGCCGGCGCAGCACGCAGAAACACCTAGATTGCAGATAAGGGCTTTTTGACATTGACCGCGACCAATATTGAAGATGCACAAACGTCTTGCAATTCCGGCCGAACGAAAGAAGATATCTGCTCAAAACTTTCTGTGCAGGTGCAGACAGTGGCACCCGACATGCCTGCGTTGTCGTTTTCCGCCGGGCACTCTTTGGGCCGGCGCAGCACGCAGAAACACCTAGATTGAAGATAAGCGCCTTTTTGTCATTGACCGCGACCTACATTGAAGATGCACAATCTTCTTTCAATTCCGGCCGAAAGGAAGGAGATATCTGCTCAAAACTTTCTGTGCAGGTGTAGACAGTGGCACCCGACATGCCTGCGTTGTCGTTTTCCGCCGGGCACTCTTTGGGCCGGAGCAGCACGCAGAAACACCTAGATTGAAGATAAGCGCCTTTTGCCATTGACCGCGACGAAAATAGAAGATGCACAAACGTCTTTCAATTCCGGCCGAACGGAAGGAGATATCTGCTCAAACTTTTCTGTGCAGATGCAGACAGTGGCACCCGACATGCCTGCGTTGTCGTTTTCAGCCGGGCACTCTTTGGGCCGGCGCAGCACGCAGAAACACCTAGATTGCAGATAAGGGCTTTTTGACATTGACCGCGACCAATATTGAAGATGCACAAACGTCTTGCAATTCCGGCCGAACGAAAGAAGATATCTGCTCAAAACTTTCTGTGCAGGTGCAGACAGTGGCACCCGACATGCCTGCGTTGTCGTTTTCCGCCGGGCACTCTTTGGGCCGGAGCAGCACGCAGAAACACCTAGATTGAAGATAAGCGCCTTTTTGTCATTGACCGCGACCTACATTGAAGATGCACAATCTTCTTTCAATTCCGGCCGAAAGGAAGGAGATATCTGCTCAAAACTTTCTGTGCAGGTGTAGACAGTGGCACCCGACATGCCTGCGTTGTCGTTTTCCGCCGGGCACTCTTTGGGCCGGAGCAGCACGCAGAAACACCTAGATTGAAGATAAGCGCCTTTTGCCATTGACCGCGACGAACATAGAAGATGCACAATCTTCTTTCAATTCCGGCCGAACGGAAGGAGATATCTGCTCAAACCTTTCTGTGCAGGTGTAGACAGTGGCACCCGACATGCCTGCGTTGTCGTTTTCCGCCGGGCACTCTTTGGGCCGGAGCAGCACGCAGAAACACCTAGATTGAAGATAAGCGCCTTTTGCCATTGACCGCGACGAACATAGAAGATGCACAAACTTCTTGCAATTCCGGCCGAATGGAAGGAGATATCTGCTCAAAACTTTCTGTGCAGGTGTAGACAGTGGCACCCGACATGCCTGCTATGTCGTTTTCCGCCGGGCACTCTTTGGGCCGGAGCAGCATGCAGAAACACCTAGATTGAAGATAAGCGCCTTTTGCCATTGACCGCGACGAACATAGAAGATGCACAATCTTCTTTCAATTCCGGCAGAACGGAAGGAGATATCTGCTCAAAACTTTCTGTGCAGGTGCAGACAGTGGCACCCGACATGCCTGCGTTGTCGTTTTCAGCCGGGCACTCTTTGGGCCGGCGCAGCACGCAGAAACACCTATATTGCAGATAAGGGCTTTTTGACATTGACCGCGACCAATATTGAAGATGCACAAACGTCTTGCAATTCCGGCCGAATGTAAGGAGATATCTGCTCAAAACTTTCTGTGCAGGTGTAGACAGTGGCACCCGACATGCCTGCGTTGTCGTTTTCCGCCGGGCACTCTTTGGGCCGGAGCAGCACGCAGAAACACCTAGATTGAAGATAAGCGCCTTTTGCCAATGACCGCGACGAACATAGAAGATGCACAATCTTCTTTCAATTCCGGCCGAACGGAAGGAGATATCTGCTCAAACCTTTCTGTGCAGATGCAGACAGTGGCACCCGACATGCCTGCGTTGTCGTTTTCAGCCGGGCACTCTTTGGGCCGGCGCAGCACGCAGAAACACCTAGATTGCAGATAAGGGCTTTTTGACATTGACCGCGACCACTATTGAAGATGCACAAACGTCTTGCAATTCCGGCCGAACGAAAGAAGATATCTGCTCAAAACTTTCTGTGCAGGTGCAGACAGTGGCACCCGACATGCCTGCGTTGTCGTTTTCCGCCGGGCACTCTTTGGGCCGGCGCAGCACGCAGAAACACCTAGATTGAAGATAAGCGCCTTTTTGTCATTGACCGCGACCTACATTGAAGATGCACAATCTTCTTTCAATTCCGGCCGAAAGGAAGGAGATATCTGCTCAAAACTTTCTGTGCAGGTGCAGACAGTGGCACCCGACATGCCTGCGTTGTCGTTTTCAGCCGGGCACTCTTTGGGCCGGCGCAGCACGCAGAAACACCTAGATTGAAGATAAGCGCCTTTTTGTCATTGACCGCGACCTACATTGAAGATGCACAATCTTCTTTCAATTCCGGCCGAAAGGAAGGAGATATCTGCTCAAAACTTTCTGTGCAGGTGTAGACAGTGGCACCCGACATGCCTGCGTTGTCGTTTTCAGCCGGGCACTCTTTGGGCCGGCGCAGCACGCAGAAACACCTAGATTGAAGATAAGCGCCTTTTTGTCATTGACCGCGACCTACATTGAAGATGCACAATCTTCTTTCAATTCCGGCCGAAAGGAAGGAGATATCTGCTCAAAACTTTCTGTGCAGGTGTAGACAGTGGCACCCGACATGCCTGCTTTGTAGTTTTCCGCCGGGCACTCTTTGGGCCGGAGCAGCATGCAGAAACACCTAGATTGAAGATAAGCGCCTTTTGCCATTGACCGCGACGAACATAGAAGATGCACAATCTTCTTTCAATTCCGGCAGAACGGAAGGAGATATCTGCTCAAAACTTTCTGTGCAGGTGCAGACAGTGGCACCCGACATGCCTGCGTTGTCGTTTTCAGCCGGGCACTCTTTGGGCCGGCGCAGCACGCAGAAACACCTAGATTGCAGATAAGGGCTTTTTGACATTGACCGCGACCAATATAGAAGATGCACAAACGTCTTGCAATTCCGGCCGAACGAAAGAAGATATCTGCTCAAAACTTTCTGTGCAGGTGCAGACAGTGGCACCCGACATGCCTGCGTTGTCGTTTTCAGCCGGGCACTCTTTGGGCCGGCGCAGCACGCAGAAACACCTAGATTGCAGATAAGGGCTTTTTGACATTGACCGCGACCAATATTGAAGATGCACAAATGTCTTGCAATTCCGGCCGAACGAAAGAAGATATCTGCTCAAAACTTTCTGTGCAGGTGCAGACAGTGGCACCCGACATGCCTGCGTTGTCGTTTTCCGCCAGGCACTCTTTGGGCCGGCGCAGCACGCAGAAACACCTAGATTGAAGATAAGCGCCTTTTTGTCATTGATCGCGACCTACATTGAAGATGCACAATCTTCTTTCAATTCCGGCCGAAAGGAAGGAGATATCTGCTCAAAACTTTCTGTGCAGGTGTAGACAGTGGCACCCGACATGCCTGCGTTGTCGTTTTCCGCCGGGCACTCTTTGGGCCGGAGCAGCACGCAGAAACACCTAGATTGAAGATAAGCGCCTTTTGCCATTGACCGCGACGAACATAGAAGATGCACAATCTTCTTTCAATTCCGGCCGAACGGAAGGAGATATCTGCTCAAACATTTCTGTGCAGGTGTAGACAGTGGCACCCGACATGCCTGCGTTGTAGTTTTCCGCCGGGCACTCTTTGGGCCGGAGCAGCACGCAGAAACACCTAGATTGAAGATAAGCGCCTTTTGCCATTGACCGCGACGAACATAGAAGATGCACAAACTTCTTGCAATTCCGGCCGAATGGAAAGAGATATCTGCTCAAAACTTTCTGTGCAGGTGTAGACAGTGGCACCCGACATGCCTGCTTTGTCGTTTTCCGCCGGGCACTCTTTGGGCCGGAGCAGCATGCAGAAACACCTAGATTGAAGATAAGCGCCTTTTGCCATTGACCGCGACGAACATAGAAGATGCACAATCTTCTTTCAATTCCGACAGAACGGAAGGAGATATCTGCTCAAAACTTTCTGTGCAGGTGCAGACAGTGGCACCCGACATGCCTGCGTTGTCGTTTTCAGCCGGGCACTCTTTGGGCCGGCGCAGCACGCAGAAACACCTATATTGCAGATAAGGGCTTTTTGACATTGACCGCGACCAATATTGAAGATGCACAAACGTCTTGCAATTCCGGCCGAATGTAAGGAGATATCTGCTCAAAACTTTCTGTGCAGGTGTAGACAGTGGCACCCGACATGCCTGCGTTGTCGTTTTCCGCCGGGCACTCTTTGGGCCGGAGCAGCACGCAGAAACACCTAGATTGAAGATAAGCGCCTTTTGCCAATGACCGCGACGAACATAGAAGATGCACAATCTTCTTTCAATTCCGGCCGAACGGAAGGAGATATCTGCTCAAACCTTTCTGTGCAGATGCAGACAGTGGCACCCGACATGCCTGCGTTGTCGTTTTCAGCCGGGCACTCTTTGGGCCGGCGCAGCACGCAGAAACACCTAGATTGCAGATAAGGGCTTTTTGACATTGACCGCGACCACTATTGAAGATGCACAAACGTCTTGCAATTCCGGCCGAACGAAAGAAGATATCTGCTCAAAACTTTCTGTGCAGGTGCAGACAGTGGCACCCGACATGCCTGCGTTGTCGTTTTCCGCCGGGCACTCTTTGGGCCGGCGCAGCACGTAGAAACACCTAGATTGAAGATAAGCGCCTTTTTGTCATTGACCGCGACCTACATTGAAGATGCACAATCTTCTTTCAATTCCGGCCGAAAGGAAGGAGATATCTGCTCAAAACTTTCTGTGCAGGTGCAGACAGTGGCACCCGACATGCCGGCGTTGTCGTTTTCAGCCGGGCACTCTTTGGGCCGGCGCAGCACGCAGAAACACCTAGATTGAAGATAAGCGCCTTTTTGTCATTGACCGCGACCTACATTGAAGATACACAATCTTCTTTCAATTCCGGCCGAAAGGAAGGAGATATCTGCTCAAAACTTTCTGTGCAGGTGTAGACAGTGGCACCCGACATGCCTGCTTTGTCGTTTTCCGCCGGGCACTCTTTGGGCCGGAGCAGCATGCAGAAACACCTAGATTGAAGATAAGCGCCTTTTGCCATTGACCGCGACGAACATAGAAGATGCACAATCTTCTTTCAATTCCGGCAGAACGGAAGGAGATATCTGCTCAAAACTTTCTGTGCAGGTGCAGACAGTGGCACCCGACATGCCTGCGTTGTCGTTTTCAGCCGGGCACTCTTTGGGCCGGCGCAGCACGCAGAAACACCTAGATTGCAGATAAGGGCTTTTTGACATTGACCGCGACCAATATTGAAGATGCACAAACGTCTTGCAATTCCGGCCGAACGAAAGAAGATATCTGCTCAAAACTTTCTGTGCAGGTGCAGACAGTGGCACCCGACATGCCTGCGTTGTCGTTTTCCGCCGGGCACTCTTTGGGCCGGAGCAGCACGCAGAAACACCTAGATTGAAGATAAGCGCCTTTTGCCATTGACCGCGACGAAGATAGAAGATGCACAAACGTCTTGCAATTCCGGCCGAATGGAAGGAGATATCTGCTCAAAACTTTCTTTGCAGGTGTAGACAGTGGCACCCGACATGCCTGCGTTGTCGTTTTCCGCCGGGCACTCTTTGGGCCGGAGCAGCACGCAGAAACACCTAGATTGAAGATAAGCGCCTTTTGCCATTGACCGCGACGAACATAGAAGATGCACAATCTTCTTTCAATTCCGGCCGAACGGAAGGAGATATCTGCTCAAACCTTTCTGTGCAGGTGCAGACAGTGGCACCCGACATGCCTGCGTTGTCGTTTTCAGCCGGGCACTCTTTGGGCCGGCGCAGCACGCAGAAACACCTAGATTGCAGATAAGGGCTTTTTGACAATGACCGCGACCAATATTGAAGATGCACAAACGTCTTGCAATTCCGGCCGAACGAAAGAAGATATCTGCTCAAAACTTTCTGTGCAGGTGCAGACAGTGGCACCCGACATGCCTGCGTTGTCGTTTTCCGCCGGGCACTCTTTGGGCCGGAGCAGCACGCAGAAATACCTAGATTGAAGATAAGCGCCTTTTGCCATTGACCGCGACGAACATAGAAGATGCACAATCTTCTTTCAATTCCGGCAGAACGGAAGGAGATATCTGCTCAAAACTTTCTGTGCAGGTGCAGACAGTGGCACCCGACATGCCTGCGTTGTCGTTTTCAGCCGGGCACTCTTTGGGCCGGCGCAGCACGCAGAAACACCTAGATTGAAGATAAGCGCCTTTTTGTCATTGACCGCGACCTACATTGAAGATGCACGATCTTCTTTCAATTCCGGCCGAAAGGAAGGAGATATCTGCTCAAAACTTTCTGTGCAGGTGTAGACAGTGGCACCCGACATGCCTGCGTTGTCGTTTTCCGCCGGGCACTCTTTGGGCCGGAGCAGCACGCAGAAACACCTAGATTGAAGATAAGCGCCTTTTGCCATTGACCGCGACGAACATAGAAGATGCACAATCTTCTTTCAATTCCGGCAGAACGGAAGGAGATATCTGCTCAAAACTTTCTGTGCAGGTGCAGACAGTGGCACCCGACATGCCTGCGTTGTCGTTTTCAGCCGGGCACTCTTTGGGCCGGCGCAGCACGCAGAAACACCTAGATTGCAGATAAGGGCTTTTTGACATTGACCGCGACCAATATTGAAGATGCACAAACGTCTTGCAATTCCGGCCGAATGAAAGGAGATATCTGCTCAAAACTTTCTGTGCAGGTGTAGACAGTGGCACCCGACATGCCTGCGTTGTCGTTTTCCGCCGGGCACTCTTTGGGCCGGAGCAGCACGCAGAAACACCTAGATTGAAGATAAGCGCCTTTTGCCATTGACCGCGACGAACATAGAAGATGCACAATCTTCTTTCAATTCCGGCCGAACGGAAGGAGATATCTGCTCAAACCTTTCTGTGCAGGTGCAGACAGTGGCACCCGACATGCCTGCGTTGTCGTTTTCAGCCGGGCACTCTTTGGGCCGGCACAGCACGCAGAAACACCCAGATTGAAGATAAGCGCCTTTTTGTCATTGACCGCGACCTACATTGAAGATGCACAATCTTCTTTCAATTCCGGCCGAAAGGAAGGAGATATCTGCTCAAAACTTTCTGTGCAGGTGTAGACAGTGGCACCCGACATGCCTGCGTTGTCGTTTTCCGCCGGGCACTCTTTGGGCCGGAGCAGCACGCAGAAACACCTAGATTGAAGATAAGCGCCTTTTGCCATTGACCGCGACGAACATAGAAGATGCACAATCTTCTTTCAATTCCGGCAGAACGGAAGGAGATATCTGCTCAAAACTTTCTGTGCAGGTGCAGACAGTGGCACCCGACATGCCTGCGTTGTCGTTTTCAGCCGGGCACTCTTTGGGCCGGCGCAGCACGCAGAAACACCTAGATTGCAGATAAGGGCTTTTTGACATTGACCGCGACCAATATTGAAGATGCACAAACGTCTTGCAATTCCGGCCGAACGAAAGAAGATATCTGCTCAAAACTTTCTGTGCAGGTGCAGACAGTGGCACCCGACATGCCTGCGTTGTCGTTTTCAGCCGGGCACTCTTTGGGCCGGCGCAGCACGCAGAAACACCTAGATTGCAGATAAGGGCTTTTTGACATTGACCGCGACCAATATTGAAGATGCACAAACGTCTTGCAATTCCGGCAGAACGAAAGAAGATATCTGCTCAAAACTTTCTGTGCAGGTGCAGACAGTGGCACCCGACATGCCTGCGTTGTCGTTTTCCGCCGGGCACTCTTTGGGCCGGAGCAGCACGCAGAAACACCTAGATTGAAGATAAGCGCCTTTTTGCCATTGACCGCGACCTACATTGAAGATGCACAATCTTCTTTCAATTCCGGCCGAAAGGAAGGAGATATCTGCTCAAAACTTTCGGTGCAGGTGTAGACAGTGGCACCCGACATGCCTGCGTTGTCGTTTTCCGCCGGGCACTCTTTGGGCCGGAGCAGCACGCAGAAACACCTAGATTGAAGATAAGCGCCTTTTGCCATTGACCGCGACCAATATTGAAGATGCACAAACGTCTTGCAATTCCGGCCGAACGAAAGAAGATATCTGCTCAAAACTTTCTGTGCAGGTGCAGACAGTGGCACCTAGAAGATGCACAATCTTCTTTCAATTCCGGCCGAAAGGAAGGAGATATCTGCTCAAAACTTTCTGTGCAGGTGCAGACAGTGGCACCCGACATGCCTGCGTTGTCGTTTTCCGCCGGGCACTCTTTGGGCCGGAGCAGCACGCAGAAACACCTAGATTGAAGATAAGCGCCTTTTTGTCATTGACCGCGACCTACATTGAAGATGCACAATCTTCTTTCAATTCCGGCCGAAAGGAAGGAGATATCTGCTCAAAACTTTCTGTGCAGGTGTAGACAGTGGCACCCGACATGCCTGCGTTGTCGTTTTCCGCCGGGCACTCTTTGGGCCGGAGCAGCACGCAGAAACACCTAGATTGAAGATAAGCGCCTTTTGCCATTGACCGCGACGAACATAGAAGATGCACAATCTTCTTTCAATTCCGGCCGAACGGAAGGAGATATCTGCTCAAACCTTTCTGTGCAGGTGCAGACAGTGGCATCCGACATGCCTGCGTTGTCGTTTTCAGCCGGGCACTCTTTGGGCCGGCGCAGCACGCAGAAACACCTAGATTGCAGATAAGGGCTTTTTGACATTGACCGCGACCAATATTGAAGATGCACAAACGTCTTGCAATTCCGGCCGAATGGAAGGAGATATCTGCTCAAAACTTTCTGTGCAGGTGTAGACAGTGGCACCCGACATGCCTGCGTTGTCGTTTTCCGCCGGGCACTCTTTGGGCCGGAGCAGCACGCAGAAACACCTAGATTGAAGATAAGCGCCTTTTGCCATTGACCGCGACGAACATAGAAGATGCACAATCTTCTTTCAATTCCGGCCGAACGGAAGGAGATATCTGCTCAAACCTTTCTGTGCAGGTGCAGACAGTGGCACCCGACATGCCTGCGTTGTCGTTTTCAGCCGGGCACTCTTTGGGCCGGCGCAGCACGCAGAAACACCTAGATTGAAGATAAGCGCCTTTTTGTCATTGACCGCGACCTACATTGAAGATGCACAATCTTCTTTCAATTCCGGCCGAAAGGAAGGAGATATCTGCTCAAAACTTTCTGTGCAGGTGTAGACAGTGGCAACCGACATGCCTGCGTTGTCGTTTTCCGCCGGGCACTCTTTGGGCCGGAGCAGCACGCAGAAACACCTAGATTGAAGATAAGCGCCTTTTGCCATTGACCGCGACGAACATAGAAGATGCACAATCTTCTTTCAATTCCGGCCGAACGGAAGGAGATATCTGCTCAAACCTTTCTGTGCAGGTGTAGACAGTGGCACCCGACATGCCTGCGTTGTCGTTTTCCGCCGGGCACTCTTTGGGCCGGAGCAGCACGCAGAAACACCTAGATTGAAGATAAGCGCCTTTTGCCATTGACCGCGACGAACATAGAAGATGCACAAACTTCTTGCAATTCCGGCCGAATGGAAGGAGATATCTGCTCAAAACTTTCTGTGCAGGTGTAGACAGTGGCACCCGACATGCCTGCTATGTCGTTTTCCGCCGGGCACTCTTTGGGCCGGAGCAGCATGCAGAAACACCTAGATTGAAGATAAGCGCCTTTTGCCATTGACCGCGACGAACATAGAAGATGCACAATCTTCTTTCAATTCCGGCAGAACGGAAGGAGATATCTGCTCAAAACTTTCTGTGCAGGTGCAGACAGTGGCACCCGACATGCCTGCGTTGTCGTTTTCAGCCGGGCACTCTTTGGGCCGGCGCAGCACGCAGAAACACCTATATTGCAGATAAGGGCTTTTTGACATTGACCGCGACCAATATTGAAGATGCACAAACGTCTTGCAATTCCGGCCGAATGTAAGGAGATATCTGCTCAAAACTTTCTGTGCAGGTGTAGACAGTGGCACCCGACATGCCTGCGTTGTCGTTTTCCGCCGGGCACTCTTTGGGCCGGAGCAGCACGCAGAAACACCTAGATTGAAGATAAGCGCCTTTTGCCAATGACCGCGACGAACATAGAAGATGCACAATCTTCTTTCAATTCCGGCCGAACGGAAGGAGATATCTGCTCAAACCTTTCTGTGCAGATGCAGACAGTGGCACCCGACATGCCTGCGTTGTCGTTTTCAGCCGGGCACTCTTTGGGCCGGCGCAGCACGCAGAAACACCTAGATTGCAGATAAGGGCTTTTTGACATTGACCGCGACCACTATTGAAGATGCACAAACGTCTTGCAATTCCGGCCGAACGAAAGAAGATATCTGCTCAAAACTTTCTGTGCAGGTGCAGACAGTGGCACCCGACATGCCTGCGTTGTCGTTTTCCGCCGGGCACTCTTTGGGCCGGCGCAGCACGCAGAAACACCTAGATTGAAGATAAGCGCCTTTTTGTCATTGACCGCGACCTACATTGAAGATGCACAATCTTCTTTCAATTCCGGCCGAAAGGAAGGAGATATCTGCTCAAAACTTTCTGTGCAGGTGCAGACAGTGGCACCCGACATGCCTGCGTTGTCGTTTTCAGCCGGGCACTCTTTGGGCCGGCGCAGCACGCAGAAACACCTAGATTGAAGATAAGCGCCTTTTTGTCATTGACCGCGACCTACATTGAAGATGCACAATCTTCTTTCAATTCCGGCCGAAAGGAAGGAGATATCTGCTCAAAACTTTCTGTGCAGGTGTAGACAGTGGCACCCGACATGCCTGCTTTGTCGTTTTCCGCCGGGCACTCTTTGGGCCGGAGCAGCATGCAGAAACACCTAGATTGAAGATAAGCGCCTTTTGCCATTGACCGCGACGAACATAGAAGATGCACAATCTTCTTTCAATTCCGGCAGAACGGAAGGAGATATCTGCTCAAAACTTTCTGTGCAGGTGCAGACAGTGGCACCCGACATGCCTGCGTTGTCGTTTTCAGCCGGGCACTCTTTGGGCCGGCGCAGCACGCAGAAACACCTAGATTGCAGATAAGGGCTTTTTGACATTGACCGCGACCAATATTGAAGATGCACAAACGTCTTGCAATTCCGGCCGAACGAAAGAAGATATCTGCTCAAAACTTTCTGTGCAGGTGCAGACAGTGGCACCCGACATGCCTGCGTTGTCGTTTTCCGCCGGGCACTCTTTGGGCCGGCGCAGCACGCAGAAACACCTAGATTGAAGATAAGCGCCTTTTTGTCATTGACCGCGACCTACATTGAAGATGCACAATCTTCTTTCAATTCCGGCCGAAAGGAAGGAGATATCTGCTCAAAACTTTCTGTGCAGGTGTAGACAGTGGCACCCGACATGCCTGCGTTGTCGTTTTCCGCCGGGCACTCTTTGGGCCGGAGCAGCACGCAGAAACACCTAGATTGAAGATAAGCGCCTTTTGCCATTGACCGCGACGAAAATAGAAGATGCACAAACGTCTTTCAATTCCGGCCGAACGGAAGGAGATATCTGCTCAAACTTTTCTGTGCAGATGCAGACAGTGGCACCCGACATGCCTGCGTTGTCGTTTTCAGCCGGGCACTCTTTGGGCCGGCGCAGCACGCAGAAACACCTAGATTGCAGATAAGGGCTTTTTGACATTGACCGCGACCAATATTGAAGATGCACAAACGTCTTGCAATTCCGGCCGAACGAAAGAAGATATCTGCTCAAAACTTTCTGTGCAGGTGCAGACAGTGGCACCCGACATGCCTGCGTTGTCGTTTTCCGCCGGGCACTCTTTGGGCCGGAGCAGCACGCAGAAACACCTAGATTGAAGATAAGCGCCTTTTTGTCATTGACCGCGACCTACATTGAAGATGCACAATCTTCTTTCAATTCCGGCCGAAAGGAAGGAGATATCTGCTCAAAACTTTCTGTGCAGGTGTAGACAGTGGCACCCGACATGCCTGCGTTGTCGTTTTCCGCCGGGCACTCTTTGGGCCGGAGCAGCACGCAGAAACACCTAGATTGAAGATAAGCGCCTTTTGCCATTGACCGCGACGAACATAGAAGATGCACAATCTTCTTTCAATTCCGGCCGAACGGAAGGAGATATCTGCTCAAACCTTTCTGTGCAGGTGCAGACAGTGGCACCCGACATGCCTGCGTTGTCGTTTTCAGCCGGGCACTCTTTGGGCCGGCGCAGCACGCAGAAACACCTAGATTGCAGATAAGGGCTTTTTGACAATGACCGCGACCAATATTGAAGATGCACAAACGTCTTGCAATTCCGGCCGAACGAAAGAAGATATCTGCTCAAAACTTTCTGTGCAGGTGCAGACAGTGGCACCCGACATGCCTGCGTTGTCGTTTTCCGCCGGGCACTCTTTGGGCCGGAGCAGCACGCAGAAATACCTAGATTGAAGATAAGCGCCTTTTGCCATTGACCGCGACGAACATAGAAGATGCACAATCTTCTTTCAATTCCGGCAGAACGGAAGGAGATATCTGCTCAAAACTTTCTGTGCAGGTGCAGACAGTGGCACCCGACATGCCTGCGTTGTCGTTTTCAGCCGGGCACTCTTTGGGCCGGCGCAGCACGCAGAAACACCTAGATTGAAGATAAGCGCCTTTTTGTCATTGACCGCGACCTACATTGAAGATGCACGATCTTCTTTCAATTCCGGCCGAAAGGAAGGAGATATCTGCTCAAAACTTTCTGTGCAGGTGTAGACAGTGGCACCCGACATGCCTGCGTTGTCGTTTTCCGCCGGGCACTCTTTGGGCCGGAGCAGCACGCAGAAACACCTAGATTGAAGATAAGCGCCTTTTGCCATTGACCGCGACGAACATAGAAGATGCACAATCTTCTTTCAATTCCGGCAGAACGGAAGGAGATATCTGCTCAAAACTTTCTGTGCAGGTGCAGACAGTGGCACCCGACATGCCTGCGTTGTCGTTTTCAGCCGGGCACTCTTTGGGCCGGCGCAGCACGCAGAAACACCTAGATTGCAGATAAGGGCTTTTTGACATTGACCGCGACCAATATTGAAGATGCACAAACGTCTTGCAATTCCGGCCGAATGAAAGGAGATATCTGCTCAAAACTTTCTGTGCAGGTGTAGACAGTGGCACCCGACATGCCTGCGTTGTCGTTTTCCGCCGGGCACTCTTTGGGCCGGAGCAGCACGCAGAAACACCTAGATTGAAGATAAGCGCCTTTTGCCATTGACCGCGACGAACATAGAAGATGCACAATCTTCTTTCAATTCCGGCCGAACGGAAGGAGATATCTGCTCAAACCTTTCTGTGCAGGTGCAGACAGTGGCACCCGACATGCCTGCGTTGTCGTTTTCAGCCGGGCACTCTTTGGGCCGGCGCAGCACGCAGAAACACCTAGATTGCAGATAAGGGCTTTTTGACATTGACCGCGACCAATATTGAAGATGCACAAACGTCTTGCAATTCCGGCCGAACGAAAGAAGATATCTGCTCAAAACTTTCTGTGCAGGTGCAGACAGTGGCACCCGACATGCCTGCGTTGTCGTTTTCAGCCGGGCACTCTTTGGGCCGGCGCAGCACGCAGAAACACCTAGATTGCAGATAAGGGCTTTTTGACATTGACCGCGACCAATATTGAAGATGCACAAACGTCTTGCAATTCCGGCAGAACGAAAGAAGATATCTGCTCAAAACTTTCTGTGCAGGTGCAGACAGTGGCACCCGACATGCCTGCGTTGTCGTTTTCCGCCGGGCACTCTTTGGGCCGGAGCAGCACGCAGAAACACCTAGATTGAAGATAAGCGCCTTTTTGCCATTGACCGCGACCTACATTGAAGATGCACAATCTTCTTTCAATTCCGGCCAAAAGGAAGGAGATATCTGCTCAAAACTTTCGGTGCAGGTGTAGACAGTGGCACCCGACATGCCTGCGTTGTCGTTTTCCGCCGGGCACTCTTTGGGCCGGAGCAGCACGCAGAAACACCTAGATTGAAGATAAGCGCCTTTTGCCATTGACCGCGACCAATATTGAAGATGCACAAACGTCTTGCAATTCCGGCCGAACGAAAGAAGATATCTGCTCAAAACTTTCTGTGCAGGTGCAGACAGTGGCACCTAGAAGATGCACAATCTTCTTTCAATTCCGGCCGAAAGGAAGGAGATATCTGCTCAAAACTTTCTGTGCAGGTGCAGACAGTGGCACCCGACATGCCTGCGTTGTCGTTTTCCGCCGGGCACTCTTTGGGCCGGAGCAGCACGCAGAAACACCTAGATTGAAGATAAGCGCCTTTTTGTCATTGACCGCGACCTACATTGAAGATGCACAATCTTCTTTCAATTCCGGCCGAAAGGAAGGAGATATCTGCTCAAAACTTTCTGTGCAGGTGTAGACAGTGGCACCCGACATGCCTGCGTTGTCGTTTTCCGCCGGGCACTCTTTGGGCCGGAGCAGCACGCAGAAACACCTAGATTGAAGATAAGCGCCTTTTGCCATTGACCGCGACGAACATAGAAGATGCACAATCTTCTTTCAATTCCGGCCGAACGGAAGGAGATATCTGCTCAAACCTTTCTGTGCAGGTGCAGACAGTGGCATCCGACATGCCTGCGTTGTCGTTTTCAGCCGGGCACTCTTTGGGCCGGCGCAGCACGCAGAAACACCTAGATTGCAGATAAGGGCTTTTTGACATTGACCGCGACCAATATTGAAGATGCACAAACGTCTTGCAATTCCGGCCGAATGGAAGGAGATATCTGCTCAAAACTTTCTGTGCAGGTGTAGACAGTGGCACCCGACATGCCTGCGTTGTCGTTTTCCGCCGGGCACTCTTTGGGCCGGAGCAGCACGCAGAAACACCTAGATTGAAGATAAGCGCCTTTTGCCATTGACCGCGACGAACATAGAAGATGCACAATCTTCTTTCAATTCCGGCCGAACGGAAGGAGATATCTGCTCAAACCTTTCTGTGCAGGTGCAGACAGTGGCACCCGACATGCCTGCGTTGTCGTTTTCAGCCGGGCACTCTTTGGGCCGGCGCAGCACGCAGAAACACCTAGATTGAAGATAAGCGCCTTTTTGTCATTGACCGCGACCTACATTGAAGATGCACAATCTTCTTTCAATTCCGGCCGAAAGGAAGGAGATATCTGCTCAAAACTTTCTGTGCAGGTGTAGACAGTGGCAACCGACATGCCTGCGTTGTCGTTTTCCGCCGGGCACTCTTTGGGCCGGAGCAGCACGCAGAAACACCTAGATTGAAGATAAGCGCCTTTTGCCATTGACCGCGACGAACATAGAAGATGCACAATCTTCTTTCAATTCCGGCCGAACGGAAGGAGATATCTGCTCAAACCTTTCTGTGCAGGTGTAGACAGTGGCACCCGACATGCCTGCGTTGTCGTTTTCCGCCGGGCACTCTTTGGGCCGGAGCAGCACGCAGAAACACCTAGATTGAAGATAAGCGCCTTTTGCCATTGACCGCGACGAACATAGAAGATGCACAAACTTCTTGCAATTCCGGCCGAATGGAAGGAGATATCTGCTCAAAACTTTCTGTGCAGGTGTAGACAGTGGCACCCGACATGCCTGCTATGTCGTTTTCCGCCGGGCACTCTTTGGGCCGGAGCAGCATGCAGAAACACCTAGATTGAAGATAAGCGCCTTTTGCCATTGACCGCGACGAACATAGAAGATGCACAATCTTCTTTCAATTCCGGCAGAACGGAAGGAGATATCTGCTCAAAACTTTCTGTGCAGGTGCAGACAGTGGCACCCGACATGCCTGCGTTGTCGTTTTCAGCCGGGCACTCTTTGGGCCGGCGCAGCACGCAGAAACACCTATATTGCAGATAAGGGCTTTTTGACATTGACCGCGACCAATATTGAAGATGCACAAACGTCTTGCAATTCCGGCCGAATGTAAGGAGATATCTGCTCAAAACTTTCTGTGCAGGTGTAGACAGTGGCACCCGACATGCCTGCGTTGTCGTTTTCCGCCGGGCACTCTTTGGGCCGGAGCAGCACGCAGAAACACCTAGATTGAAGATAAGCGCCTTTTGCCAATGACCGCGACGAACATAGAAGATGCACAATCTTCTTTCAATTCCGGCCGAACGGAAGGAGATATCTGCTCAAACCTTTCTGTGCAGATGCAGACAGTGGCACCCGACATGCCTGCGTTGTCGTTTTCAGCCGGGCACTCTTTGGGCCGGCGCAGCACGCAGAAACACCTAGATTGCAGATAAGGGCTTTTTGACATTGACCGCGACCACTATTGAAGATGCACAAACGTCTTGCAATTCCGGCCGAACGAAAGAAGATATCTGCTCAAAACTTTCTGTGCAGGTGCAGACAGTGGCACCCGACATGCCTGCGTTGTCGTTTTCCGCCGGGCACTCTTTGGGCCGGCGCAGCACGCAGAAACACCTAGATTGAAGATAAGCGCCTTTTTGTCATTGACCGCGACCTACATTGAAGATGCACAATCTTCTTTCAATTCCGGCCGAAAGGAAGGAGATATCTGCTCAAAACTTTCTGTGCAGGTGCAGACAGTGGCACCCGACATGCCTGCGTTGTCGTTTTCAGCCGGGCACTCTTTGGGCCGGCGCAGCACGCAGAAACACCTAGATTGAAGATAAGCGCCTTTTTGTCATTGACCGCGACCTACATTGAAGATGCACAATCTTCTTTCAATTCCGGCCGAAAGGAAGGAGATATCTGCTCAAAACTTTCTGTGCAGGTGTAGACAGTGGCACCCGACATGCCTGCTTTGTCGTTTTCCGCCGGGCACTCTTTGGGCCGGAGCAGCATGCAGAAACACCTAGATTGAAGATAAGCGCCTTTTGCCATTGACCGCGACGAACATAGAAGATGCACAATCTTCTTTCAATTCCGGCAGAACGGAAGGAGATATCTGCTCAAAACTTTCTGTGCAGGTGCAGACAGTGGCACCCGACATGCCTGCGTTGTCGTTTTCAGCCGGGCACTCTTTGGGCCGGCGCAGCACGCAGAAACACCTAGATTGCAGATAAGGGCTTTTTGACATTGACCGCGACCAATATTGAAGATGCACAAACGTCTTGCAATTCCGGCCGAACGAAAGAAGATATCTGCTCAAAACTTTCTGTGCAGGTGCAGACAGTGGCACCCGACATGCCTGCGTTGTCGTTTTCCGCCGGGCACTCTTTGGGCCGGCGCAGCACGCAGAAACACCTAGATTGAAGATAAGCGCCTTTTTGTCATTGACCGCGACCTACATTGAAGATGCACAATCTTCTTTCAATTCCGGCCGAAAGGAAGGAGATATCTGCTCAAAACTTTCTGTGCAGGTGTAGACAGTGGCACCCGACATGCCTGCGTTGTCGTTTTCCGCCGGGCACTCTTTGGGCCGGAGCAGCACGCAGAAACACCTAGATTGAAGATAAGCGCCTTTTGCCATTGACCGCGACGAAAATAGAAGATGCACAAACGTCTTTCAATTCCGGCCGAACGGAAGGAGATATCTGCTCAAACTTTTCTGTGCAGATGCAGACAGTGGCACCCGACATGCCTGCGTTGTCGTTTTCAGCCGGGCACTCTTTGGGCCGGCGCAGCACGCAGAAACACCTAGATTGCAGATAAGGGCTTTTTGACATTGACCGCGACCAATATTGAAGATGCACAAACGTCTTGCAATTCCGGCCGAACGAAAGAAGATATCTGCTCAAAACTTTCTGTGCAGGTGCAGACAGTGGCACCCGACATGCCTGCGTTGTCGTTTTCCGCCGGGCACTCTTTGGGCCGGAGCAGCACGCAGAAACACCTAGATTGAAGATAAGCGCCTTTTTGTCATTGACCGCGACCTACATTGAAGATGCACAATCTTCTTTCAATTCCGGCCGAAAGGAAGGAGATATCTGCTCAAAACTTTCTGTGCAGGTGTAGACAGTGGCACCCGACATGCCTGCGTTGTCGTTTTCCGCCGGGCACTCTTTGGGCCGGAGCAGCACGCAGAAACACCTAGATTGAAGATAAGCGCCTTTTGCCATTGACCGCGACGAACATAGAAGATGCACAATCTTCTTTCAATTCCGGCCGAACGGAAGGAGATATCTGCTCAAACCTTTCTGTGCAGGTGCAGACAGTGGCACCCGACATGCCTGCGTTGTCGTTTTCAGCCGGGCACTCTTTGGGCCGGCGCAGCACGCAGAAACACCTAGATTGCAGATAAGGGCTTTTTGACAATGACCGCGACCAATATTGAAGATGCACAAACGTCTTGCAATTCCGGCCGAACGAAAGAAGATATCTGCTCAAAACTTTCTGTGCAGGTGCAGACAGTGGCACCCGACATGCCTGCGTTGTCGTTTTCCGCCGGGCACTCTTTGGGCCGGAGCAGCACGCAGAAATACCTAGATTGAAGATAAGCGCCTTTTGCCATTGACCGCGACGAACATAGAAGATGCACAATCTTCTTTCAATTCCGGCAGAACGGAAGGAGATATCTGCTCAAAACTTTCTGTGCAGGTGCAGACAGTGGCACCCGACATGCCTGCGTTGTCGTTTTCAGCCGGGCACTCTTTGGGCCGGCGCAGCACGCAGAAACACCTAGATTGAAGATAAGCGCCTTTTTGTCATTGACCGCGACCTACATTGAAGATGCACGATCTTCTTTCAATTCCGGCCGAAAGGAAGGAGATATCTGCTCAAAACTTTCTGTGCAGGTGTAGACAGTGGCACCCGACATGCCTGCGTTGTCGTTTTCCGCCGGGCACTCTTTGGGCCGGAGCAGCACGCAGAAACACCTAGATTGAAGATAAGCGCCTTTTGCCATTGACCGCGACGAACATAGAAGATGCACAATCTTCTTTCAATTCCGGCAGAACGGAAGGAGATATCTGCTCAAAACTTTCTGTGCAGGTGCAGACAGTGGCACCCGACATGCCTGCGTTGTCGTTTTCAGCCGGGCACTCTTTGGGCCGGCGCAGCACGCAGAAACACCTAGATTGCTGATAAGGGCTTTTTGACATTGACCGCGACCAATATTGAAGATGCACAAACGTCTTGCAATTCCGGCCGAACGAAAGAAGATATCTGCTCAAAACTTTCTGTGCAGGTGCAGACAGTGGCACCCGACATGCCTGCGTTGTCGTTTTCCGCCGGGCACTCTTTGGGCCGGAGCAGCACGCAGAAACACCTAGATTGAAGATAAGCGCCTTTTGCCATTGACCGCGACGAAAATAGAAGATGCACAAACGTCTTTCAATTCCGGCCGAACGGAAGGAGATATCTGCTCAAACTTTTCTGTGCAGATGCAGACAGTGGCACCCGACATGCCTGCGTTGTCGTTTTCAGCCGGGCACTCTTTGGGCCGGCGCAGCACGCAGAAACACCTAGATTGCAGATAAGGGCTTTTTGACATTGACCGCGACCAATATTGAAGATGCACAAACGTCTTGCAATTCCGGCCGAACGAAAGAAGATATCTGCTCAAAACTTTCTGTGCAGGTGCAGACAGTGGCACCCGACATGCCTGCGTTGTCGTTTTCCGCCGGGCACTCTTTGGGCCGGAGCAGCACGCAGAAACACCTAGATTGAAGATAAGCGCCTTTTTGTCATTGACCGCGACCTACATTGAAGATGCACAATCTTCTTTCAATTCCGGCCGAAAGGAAGGAGATATCTGCTCAAAACTTTCTGTGCAGGTGTAGACAGTGGCACCCGACATGCCTGCGTTGTCGTTTTCCGCCGGGCACTCTTTGGGCCGGAGCAGCACGCAGAAACACCTAGATTGAAGATAAGCGCCTTTTGCCATTGACCGCGACGAACATAGAAGATGCACAATCTTCTTTCAATTCCGGCCGAACGGAAGGAGATATCTGCTCAAACCTTTCTGTGCAGGTGCAGACAGTGGCACCCGACATGCCTGCGTTGTCGTTTTCAGCCGGGCACTCTTTGGGCCGGCGCAGCACGCAGAAACACCTAGATTGCAGATAAGGGCTTTTTGACATTGACCGCGACCAATATTGAAGATGCACAAACGTCTTGCAATTCCGGCCGAATGAAAGGAGATATCTGCTCAAAACTTTCTGTGCAGGTGTAGACAGTGGCACCCGACATGCCTGCGTTGTCGTTTTCCGCCGGGCACTCTTTGGGCCGGAGCAGCACGCAGAAACACCTAGATTGAAGATAAGCGCCTTTTGCCATTGACCGCGACGAACATAGAAGATGCACAATCTTCTTTCAATTCCGGCAGAACGGAAGGAGATATCTGCTCAAAACTTTCTGTGCAGGTGCAGACAGTGGCACCCGACATGCCTGCGTTGTCGTTTTCAGCCGGGCACTCTTTGGGCCGGCACAGCACGCAGAAACACCTAGATTGAAGATAAGCGCCTTTTTGTCATTGACCGCGACCTACATTGAAGATGCACAATCTTCTTTCAATTCCGGCCGAAAGGAAGGAGATATCTGCTCAAAACTTTCTGTGCAGGTGTAGACAGTGGCACCCGACATGCCTGCGTTGTCGTTTTCCGCCGGGCACTCTTTGGGCCGGAGCAGCACGCAGAAACACCTAGATTGAAGATAAGCGCCTTTTGCCATTGACCGCGACGAACATAGAAGATGCACAATCTTCTTTCAATTCCGGCAGAACGGAAGGAGATATCTGCTCAAAACTTTCTGTGCAGGTGCAGACAGTGGCACCCGACATGCCTGCGTTGTCGTTTTCAGCCGGGCACTCTTTGGGCCGGCGCAGCACGCAGAAACACCTAGATTGCAGATAAGGGCTTTTTGACATTGACCGCGACCAATATTGAAGATGCACAAACGTCTTGCAATTCCGGCCGAACGAAAGAAGATATCTGCTCAAAACTTTCTGTGCAGGTGCAGACAGTGGCACCCGACATGCCTGCGTTGTCGTTTTCAGCCGGGCACTCTTTGGGCCGGCGCAGCACGCAGAAACACCTAGATTGCAGATAAGGGCTTTTTGACATTGACCGCGACCAATATTGAAGATGCACAAACGTCTTGCAATTCCGGCCGAACGAAAGAAGATATCTGCTCAAAACTTTCTGTGCAGGTGCAGACAGTGGCACCCAACATGCCTGCGTTGTCGTTTTCCGCCGGGCACTCTTTGGGCCGGCGCAGCACGCAGAAACACCTAGATTGAAGATAAGCGCCTTTTGCCATTGACCGCGACGAAGATAGAAGATGCACAAACGTCTTGCAATTCCGGCCGAATGGAAGGAGATATCTGCTCAAAACTTTCTTTGCAGGTGTAGACAGTGGCACCCGACATGCCTGCGTTGTCGTTTTCCGCCGGGCACTCTTTGGGCCGGAGCAGCACGCAGAAACACCTAGATTGAAGATAAGCGCCTTTTGCCATTGACCGCGACGAACATAGAAGATGCACAATCTTCTTTCAATTCCGGCCGAACGGAAGGAGATATCTGCTCAAACCTTTCTGTGCAGGTGCAGACAGTGGCACCCGACATGCCTGCGTTGTCGTTTTCAGCCGGGCACTCTTTGGGCCGGCGCAGCACGCAGAAACACCTAGATTGCAGATAAGGGCTTTTTGACAATGACCGCGACCAATATTGAAGATGCACAAACGTCTTGCAATTCCGGCCGAACGAAAGAAGATATCTGCTCAAAACTTTCTGTGCAGGTGCAGACAGTGGCACCCGACATGCCTGCGTTGTCGTTTTCCGCCGGGCACTCTTTGGGCCGGAGCAGCACGCAGAAATACCTAGATTGAAGATAAGCGCCTTTTGCCATTGACCGCGACGAACATAGAAGATGCACAATCTTCTTTCAATTCCGGCAGAACGGAAGGAGATATCTGCTCAAAACTTTCTGTGCAGGTGCAGACAGTGGAACCCGACATGCCTGCGTTGTCGTTTTCAGCCGGGCACTCTTTGGGCCGGCGCAGCACGCAGAAACACCTAGATTGAAGATAAGCGCCTTTTTGTCATTGACCGCGACCTACATTGAAGATGCACGATCTTCTTTCAATTCCGGCCGAAAGGAAGGAGATATCTGCTCAAAACTTTCTGTGCAGGTGTAGACAGTGGCACCCGACATGCCTGCGTTGTCGTTTTCCGCCGGGCACTCTTTGGGCCGGAGCAGCACGCAGAAACACCTAGATTGAAGATAAGCGCCTTTTGCCATTGACCGCGACGAACATAGAAGATGCACAATCTTCTTTCAATTCCGGCAGAACGGAAGGAGATATCTGCTCAAAACTTTCTGTGCAGGTGCAGACAGTGGCACCCGACATGCCTGCGTTGTCGTTTTCAGCCGGGCACTCTTTGGGCCGGCGCAGCACGCAGAAACACCTAGATTGCAGATAAGGGCTTTTTGACATTGACCGCGACCAATATTGAAGATGCACAAACGTCTTGCAATTCCGGCCGAATGAAAGGAGATATCTGCTCAAAACTTTCTGTGCAGGTGTAGACAGTGGCACCCGACATGCCTGCGTTGTCGTTTTCCGCCGGGCACTCTTTGGGCCGGAGCAGCACGCAGAAACACCTAGATTGAAGATAAGCGCCTTTTGCCATTGACCGCGACGAACATAGAAGATGCACAATCTTCTTTCAATTCCGGCCGAACGGAAGGAGATATCTGCTCAAACCTTTCTGTGCAGGTGCAGACAGTGGCACCCGACATGCCTGCGTTGTCGTTTTCAGCCGGGCACTCTTTGGGCAGGCACAGCACGCAGAAACACCTAGATTGAAGATAAGCGCCTTTTTGTCATTGACCGCGACCTACATTGAAGATGCACAATCTTCTTTCAATTCCGGCCGAAAGGAAGGAGATATCTGCTCAAAACTTTCTGTGCAGGTGTAGACAGTGGCACCCGACATGCCTGCGTTGTCGTTTTCCGCCGGGCACTCTTTGGGCCGGAGCAGCACGCAGAAACACCTAGATTGAAGATAAGCGCCTTTTGCCATTGACCGCGACGAACATAGAAGATGCACAATCTTCTTTCAATTCCGGCAGAACGGAAGGAGATATCTGCTCAAAACTTTCTGTGCAGGTGCAGACAGTGGCACCCGACATGCCTGCGTTGTCGTTTTCAGCCGGGCACTCTTTGGGCCGGCGCAGCACGCAGAAACACCTAGATTGCAGATAAGGGCTTTTTGACATTGACCGCGACCAATATTGAAGATGCACAAACGTCTTGCAATTCCGGCCGAACGAAAGAAGATATCTGCTCAAAACTTTCTGTGCAGGTGCAGACATTGGCACCCGACATGCCTGCGTTGTCGTTTTCAGCCGGGCACTCTTTGGGCCGGCGCAGCACGCAGAAACACCTAGATTGCAGATAAGGGCTTTTTGACATTGACCGCGACCAATATTGAAGATGCACAAACGTCTTGCAATTCCGGCAGAACGAAAGAAGATATCTGCTCAAAACTTTCTGTGCAGGTGCAGACAGTGGCACCCGACATGCCTGCGTTGTCGTTTTCCGCCGGGCACTCTTTGGGCCGGAGCAGCACGCAGAAACACCTAGATTGAAGATAAGCGCCTTTTTGCCATTGACCGCGACCTACATTGAAGATGCACAATCTTCTTTCAATTCCGGCCGAAAGGAAGGAGATATCTGCTCAAAACTTTCGGTGCAGGTGTAGACAGTGGCACCCGACATGCCTGCGTTGTCGTTTTCCGCCGGGCACTCTTTGGGCCGGAGCAGCACGCAGAAACACCTAGATTGAAGATAAGCGCCTTTTGCCATTGACCGCGACCAATATTGAAGATGCACAAACGTCTTGCAATTCCGGCCGAACGAAAGAAGATATCTGCTCAAAACTTTCTGTGCAGGTGCAGACAGTGGCACCTAGAAGATGCACAATCTTCTTTCAATTCCGGCCGAAAGGAAGGAGATATCTGCTCAAAACTTTCTGTGCAGGTGCAGACAGTGGCACCCGACATGCCTGCGTTGTCGTTTTCCGCCGGGCACTCTTTGGGCCGGAGCAGCACGCAGAAACACCTAGATTGAAGATAAGCGCCTTTTTGTCATTGACCGCGACCTACATTGAAGATGCACAATCTTCTTTCAATTCCGGCCGAAAGGAAGGAGATATCTGCTCAAAACTTTCTGTGCAGGTGTAGACAGTGGCACCCGACATGCCTGCGTTGTCGTTTTCCGCCGGGCACTCTTTGGGCCGGAGCAGCACGCAGAAACACCTAGATTGAAGATAAGCGCCTTTTGCCATTGACCGCGACGAACATAGAAGATGCACAATCTTCTTTCAATTCCGGCCGAACGGAAGGAGATATCTGCTCAAACCTTTCTGTGCAGGTGCAGACAGTGGCATCCGACATGCCTGCGTTGTCGTTTTCAGCCGGGCACTCTTTGGGCCGGCGCAGCACGCAGAAACACCTAGATTGAAGATAAGCGCCTTTTGCCATTGACCGCGACGAACATAGAAGATGCACAATCTTCTTTCAATTCCGGCAGAACGGAAGGAGATATCTGCTCAAAACTTTCTGTGCAGGTGCAGACAGTGGCACCCGACATGCCTGCGTTGTCGTTTTCAGCCGGGCACTCTTTGGGCCGGCGCAGCACGCAGAAACACCTATATTGCAGATAAGGGCTTTTTGACATTGACCGCGACCAATATTGAAGATGCACAAACGTCTTGCAATTCCGGCCGAATGTAAGGAGATATCTGCTCAAAACTTTCTGTGCAGGTGTAGACAGTGGCACCCGACATGCCTGCGTTGTCGTTTTCCGCCGGGCACTCTTTGGGCCGGAGCAGCACGCAGAAACACCTAGATTGAAGATAAGCGCCTTTTGCCAATGACCGCGACGAACATAGAAGATGCACAATCTTCTTTCAATTCCGGCCGAACGGAAGGAGATATCTGCTCAAACCTTTCTGTGCAGATGCAGACAGTGGCACCCGACATGCCTGCGTTGTCGTTTTCAGCCGGGCACTCTTTGGGCCGGCGCAGCACGCAGAAACACCTAGATTGCAGATAAGGGCTTTTTGACATTGACCGCGACCACTATTGAAGATGCACAAACGTCTTGCAATTCCGGCCGAACGAAAGAAGATATCTGCTCAAAACTTTCTGTGCAGGTGCAGACAGTGGCACCCGACATGCCTGCGTTGTCGTTTTCCGCCGGGCACTCTTTGGGCCGGCGCAGCACGCAGAAACACCTAGATTGAAGATAAGCGCCTTTTTGTCATTGACCGCGACCTACATTGAAGATGCACAATCTTCTTTCAATTCCGGCCGAAAGGAAGGAGATATCTGCTCAAAACTTTCTGTGCAGGTGCAGACAGTGGCACCCGACATGCCTGCGTTGTCGTTTTCAGCCGGGCACTCTTTGGGCCGGCGCAGCACGCAGAAACACCTAGATTGAAGATAAGCGCCTTTTTGTCATTGACCGCGACCTACATTGAAGATGCACAATCTTCTTTCAATTCCGGCCGAAAGGAAGGAGATATCTGCTCAAAACTTTCTGTGCAGGTGTAGACAGTGGCACCCGACATGCCTGCTTTGTCGTTTTCCGCCGGGCACTCTTTGGGCCGGAGCAGCATGCAGAAACACCTAGATTGAAGATAAGCGCCTTTTGCCATTGACCGCGACGAACATAGAAGATGCACAATCTTCTTTCAATTCCGGCAGAACGGAAGGAGATATCTGCTCAAAACTTTCTGTGCAGGTGCAGACAGTGGCACCCGACATGCCTGCGTTGTCGTTTTCAGCCGGGCACTCTTTGGGCCGGCGCAGCACGCAGAAACACCTAGATTGCAGATAAGGGCTTTTTGACATTGACCGCGACCAATATTGAAGATGCACAAACGTCTTGCAATTCCGGCCGAACGAAAGAAGATATCTGCTCAAAACTTTCTGTGCAGGTGCAGACAGTGGCACCCGACATGCCTGCGTTGTCGTTTTCCGCCGGGCACTCTTTGGGCCGGCGCAGCACGCAGAAACACCTAGATTGAAGATAAGCGCCTTTTTGTCATTGACCGCGACCTACATTGAAGATGCACAATCTTCTTTCAATTCCGGCCGAAAGGAAGGAGATATCTGCTCAAAACTTTCTGTGCAGGTGTAGACAGTGGCACCCGACATGCCTGCGTTGTCGTTTTCCGCCGGGCACTCTTTGGGCCGGAGCAGCACGCAGAAACACCTAGATTGAAGATAAGCGCCTTTTGCCATTGACCGCGACGAAAATAGAAGATGCACAAACGTCTTTCAATTCCGGCCGAACGGAAGGAGATATCTGCTCAAACTTTTCTGTGCAGATGCAGACAGTGGCACCCGACATGCCTGCGTTGTCGTTTTCAGCCGGGCACTCTTTGGGCCGGCGCAGCACGCAGAAACACCTAGATTGCAGATAAGGGCTTTTTGACATTGACCGCGACCAATATTGAAGATGCACAAACGTCTTGCAATTCCGGCCGAACGAAAGAAGATATCTGCTCAAAACTTTCTGTGCAGGTGCAGACAGTGGCACCCGACATGCCTGCGTTGTCGTTTTCCGCCGGGCACTCTTTGGGCCGGAGCAGCACGCAGAAACACCTAGATTGAAGATAAGCGCCTTTTTGTCATTGACCGCGACCTACATTGAAGATGCACAATCTTCTTTCAATTCCGGCCGAAAGGAAGGAGATATCTGCTCAAAACTTTCTGTGCAGGTGTAGACAGTGGCACCCGACATGCCTGCGTTGTCGTTTTCCGCCGGGCACTCTTTGGGCCGGAGCAGCACGCAGAAACACCTAGATTGAAGATAAGCGCCTTTTGCCATTGACCGCGACGAACATAGAAGATGCACAATCTTCTTTCAATTCCGGCCGAACGGAAGGAGATATCTGCTCAAACCTTTCTGTGCAGGTGTAGACAGTGGCACCCGACATGCCTGCGTTGTCGTTTTCCGCCGGGCACTCTTTGGGCCGGAGCAGCACGCAGAAACACCTAGATTGAAGATAAGCGCCTTTTGCCATTGACCGCGACGAACATAGAAGATGCACAAACTTCTTGCAATTCCGGCCGAATGGAAGGAGATATCTGCTCAAAACTTTCTGTGCAGGTGTAGACAGTGGCACCCGACATGCCTGCTATGTCGTTTTCCGCCGGGCACTCTTTGGGCCGGAGCAGCATGCAGAAACACCTAGATTGAAGATAAGCGCCTTTTGCCATTGACCGCGACGAACATAGAAGATGCACAATCTTCTTTCAATTCCGGCAGAACGGAAGGAGATATCTGCTCAAAACTTTCTGTGCAGGTGCAGACAGTGGCACCCGACATGCCTGCGTTGTCGTTTTCAGCCGGGCACTCTTTGGGCCGGCGCAGCACGCAGAAACACCTATATTGCAGATAAGGGCTTTTTGACATTGACCGCGACCAATATTGAAGATGCACAAACGTCTTGCAATTCCGGCCGAACGAAAGAAGATATCTGCTCAAAACTTTCTGTGCAGGTGCAGACAGTGGCACCCAACATGCCTGCGTTGTCGTTTTCCGCCGGGCACTCTTTGGGCCGGCGCAGCACGCAGAAACACCTAGATTGAAGATAAGCGCCTTTTGCCATTGACCGCGACGAAGATAGAAGATGCACAAACGTCTTGCAATTCCGGCCGAATGGAAGGAGATATCTGCTCAAAACTTTCTTTGCAGGTGTAGACAGTGGCACCCGACATGCCTGCGTTGTCGTTTTCCGCCGGGCACTCTTTGGGCCGGAGCAGCACGCAGAAACACCTAGATTGAAGATAAGCGCCTTTTGCCATTGACCGCGACGAACATAGAAGATGCACAATCTTCTTTCAATTCCGGCCGAACGGAAGGAGATATCTGCTCAAACCTTTCTGTGCAGGTGCAGACAGTGGCACCCGACATGCCTGCGTTGTCGTTTTCAGCCGGGCACTCTTTGGGCCGGCGCAGCACGCAGAAACACCTAGATTGCAGATAAGGGCTTTTTGACAATGACCGCGACCAATATTGAAGATGCACAAACGTCTTGCAATTCCGGCCGAACGAAAGAAGATATCTGCTCAAAACTTTCTGTGCAGGTGCAGACAGTGGCACCCGACATGCCTGCGTTGTCGTTTTCCGCCGGGCACTCTTTGGGCCGGAGCAGCACGCAGAAATACCTAGATTGAAGATAAGCGCCTTTTGCCATTGACCGCGACGAACATAGAAGATGCACAATCTTCTTTCAATTCCGGCAGAACGGAAGGAGATATCTGCTCAAAACTTTCTGTGCAGGTGCAGACAGTGGAACCCGACATGCCTGCGTTGTCGTTTTCAGCCGGGCACTCTTTGGGCCGGCGCAGCACGCAGAAACACCTAGATTGAAGATAAGCGCCTTTTTGTCATTGACCGCGACCTACATTGAAGATGCACGATCTTCTTTCAATTCCGGCCGAAAGGAAGGAGATATCTGCTCAAAACTTTCTGTGCAGGTGTAGACAGTGGCACCCGACATGCCTGCGTTGTCGTTTTCCGCCGGGCACTCTTTGGGCCGGAGCAGCACGCAGAAACACCTAGATTGAAGATAAGCGCCTTTTGCCATTGACCGCGACGAACATAGAAGATGCACAATCTTCTTTCAATTCCGGCAGAACGGAAGGAGATATCTGCTCAAAACTTTCTGTGCAGGTGCAGACAGTGGCACCCGACATGCCTGCGTTGTCGTTTTCAGCCGGGCACTCTTTGGGCCGGCGCAGCACGCAGAAACACCTAGATTGCAGATAAGGGCTTTTTGACATTGACCGCGACCAATATTGAAGATGCACAAACGTCTTGCAATTCCGGCCGAATGAAAGGAGATATCTGCTCAAAACTTTCTGTGCAGGTGTAGACAGTGGCACCCGACATGCCTGCGTTGTCGTTTTCCGCCGGGCACTCTTTGGGCCGGAGCAGCACGCAGAAACACCTAGATTGAAGATAAGCGCCTTTTGCCATTGACCGCGACGAACATAGAAGATGCACAATCTTCTTTCAATTCCGGCCGAACGGAAGGAGATATCTGCTCAAACCTTTCTGTGCAGGTGCAGACAGTGGCACCCGACATGCCTGCGTTGTCGTTTTCAGCCGGGCACTCTTTGGGCCGGCACAGCACGCAGAAACACCTAGATTGAAGATAAGCGCCTTTTTGTCATTGACCGCGACCTACATTGAAGATGCACAATCTTCTTTCAATTCCGGCCGAAAGGAAGGAGATATCTGCTCAAAACTTTCTGTGCAGGTGTAGACAGTGGCACCCGACATGCCTGCGTTGTCGTTTTCCGCCGGGCACTCTTTGGGCCGGAGCAGCACGCAGAAACACCTAGATTGAAGATAAGCGCCTTTTGCCATTGACCGCGACGAACATAGAAGATGCACAATCTTCTTTCAATTCCGGCAGAACGGAAGGAGATATCTGCTCAAAACTTTCTGTGCAGGTGCAGACAGTGGCACCCGACATGCCTGCGTTGTCGTTTTCAGCCGGGCACTCTTTGGGCCGGCGCAGC
>NW_026608364.1:0-73358 GCF_029499605.1 Hyla sarda
GAGCCAGACAAGTGAACAAGCGAGCGAGCCAGATATGAGAACAAGCGAGCAAGCCAGATATGAGAGAGAGCCAGATAAGAGAGCGACCATACAAGAGAGCAAGTGAGAAAGCCAGATATGAGAGCGAGCGAGCCAGACATGAGAGCAAGCGAGCGAGCCAGATATGAGAGCGATCAAGCCAGATAAGAGAGCAAGCCAGACAAGAGAGCAAGCGTGCGAGCCAGATATGCTAACGAGCAAGCCAGATAAGAGAGCGAGCCAGACAAGAGAGCAAGCGAGCGAGCCAGATATGAGAGCAAGCGAGCGAGCCAGATGTGAGAGCGAGACAGATAAGAGAGCAAGCCAGACAAGAGAGCAAGCGTGCGAGCCAGATATGCTAGCGAGCAAGCCAGATAAGAGAGCGAGCCAGACAAGAGAGCAAGCGAGCGAGCCAGATATGAGAGTAGGCGAACCAGCCAGATATGAGAGCGAGCGAGCCAGATATGAGAGTGAGCAAGACAAGAGAGAAAGCGAGCTAGCCAAATATGAGAGCAAGTGAGCGTGCCAGACAAGAGAGCGAGCGAGCCAGATATGCGAGCGAGCCAGAGAAGAGAGCGAGCCAGATATGAGAAAAAGCGAGCGAGCCAGATATGAGAGCAAGCGAGCGAGACAGACAAGAGAGCAAGCGAGGGAGCCAGATATGAGAGCAAGCTAGCAAGCCAGATATGAGAGCGAGCCAGATAAGAGAGCGAGCCAGACAAGAGAGCAAGCGAGCGAGCCAAATATGAGAGCAAGCGAGCCAGCTAGATGTGAGAGCGAGCGAGCCAGATATGTGAGCGAGCCAGATAAGAGAGCGAGCCAGACAAGAGAGCAAGCGAGCGAGCCAGATATGAGAGCAAGCAAGCGAGCCAGATATGAGAGCGAGCGAGCCAGATAAGAGAGCAAGCCAGACAAAATAGCAAGCGTGCAAGCCAGATATGCTAGCGAGCGAGCCAGATAAGAGAGTGAGCCAGACAAGAGAGCAAGCGAGCGAGCCAGATATGAGAGCAAGCGAACCAGCCAGATATGAGAGCGAGCGAGCCAGATAAGAGAGCGAGCAAGACAAGAGAGAAAGAGAGCTAGCCAAATATGAGAGCAAGCGAGCGAGCCAGATATGAGAGCGAGCGAGCCAGATATGCGAGCGAGCCAGATAAGAGAGCGAGCCAGACAAGAGAGCAGGCGAGCGAGTCAGATATGAGAACAAGCGAGCGAGCCAGATATGAGAGCAAGCGAGCAAGCCAGATATGAGAGCAAGCGAGCAAGCCAGATATGAGAGCAAGCGAGCAAGCCAGATGAGAGCGAGCGAGCCAGACATGAGAGCGAGCGAGCCAGATATGCGAGCGAGCGAGCCAGATAAGAGAGCGAGCCAGACAAGAGAGCAAGCGAGCCAGCCAGATGTGAGAGCAAGGGAGCCAGATATGCGAGCGAGCCATAAAAGAGAGCGAGACAGACAAGAGAGCAAGCGAGCGAGTCAGATATGAGAGCGAGCTAGCAAGGCAGATATAAGAGCGAGCCAGATAAGAAAGCGAGCCAGACAAGAGAGCAAGCGAGCCAGATATGAGAGCAAGGGAGCCAGCTAGATGTGAGAGCGAGCCAGATAAAAGAGCGAGCCAGACAAGAGAGCAAGCGAGAAAGCCAGATATGAGAGCGAGCAAGCCAGACATGAGAGCAAGCGAGCGAGCCAGATATGAGAGCGAGCAAGCCGGATAAGAGAGCAATCCAGACAAGAGAGCAAGCGTGCGAGCCAGATATGAGAGCGAGCGAGCAAGATAAGAGAGCAAGCCAGACAAGAGAGCAAGCGTGCGAGCCAGATATGCTAGCGAGCTAGCCAGATAAGAGAGCGAGCCAGACAAGAGAGCAAGCGAGCCAGCCAGATATGAGAGCAAGCGAGCCAGCCAGATATGAGAGCGAGCGAGCCAGATAAGTGAGCGAGCAAGACAAGAGAGCAAGCGAGCTAGCCAGATATGAGAGCAAGCGAGCGAGCCAGATTTGAGAGCGAGCGAGCCAGATATGCGAGCGAGCCAGATAAGAGAGCGAGCCAGACAAGAGAGCAAGCGAGCGAGCCAGATATGAGAGCAAGCGAGCGAGCCGGATATGAGAGCAAGCGAGCAAGCCAGATATGAGAGCAAGCGAGCGAGCCAGATTTGAGAGCGAGCGAGCCAGATATGCGAGCGAGCCATAAAAGAGAGCGAGACAGACAAGAGAGCAAGCGAGCGAGCCAAATATGAGAGCAAGCGAGCCAGCCAGAAATGAGAGCAAGCGAGCCAGCCAGATGTGAGAGCGAGCGAGCCAGATAAGAGAGCAAGCCAGACAAGAGAGCAAGCGTGCGAGCCAGATATGCTAGCGAGCAAACCAGATAAGAGAGCGAGCCAGACAAGAGAGCAAGCGAGCGAGCCAGATATGAGAGCAAGCGAGCCAGCCAGATATGAGAGCGAGCGAGCCAGATAAGAGAGCGAGCAAGACAAGAGAGCAAGCGAGCTAGCCACATTTGAGAGCAAGCGAGCGAGCCAGATGTGAGAGCGAGCGAGCAAGATATGCGAGCGAGCCAGATAAGAGAGCGAGCCAGACAAGAGAGGAGAGAGCAAGCCAGATAAGAGAGCAAGCCAGACAATTAAGCAAGCGAGCGAGCCAGATATGAGAGCAAGAGAGCCAGATATGAGAGCAAGCGAGCGAGCCAGATATGAGAGCAAGCGAGCCAGCCAGATATGAGAGCGAGCGAGCCAGGTAAGAGAGCGAGCAAGACAAGAGAGCAAGCGAGCTAGCCAGATATGAGAGCAAGCGAGCGAGCCAGATTTGAGAGCGAGCGAGCCAGATATGCGAGCAAGTCAGATAAGAGAGCGAGCCAGACAAGAGAGCAAGCGAGCGAGCCAGATATGAGAGCAAGCCAGATATGAGAGCGAGGTAGCCAGACATGAGAGCGAGCGAGTAAGATATGAAAGCGAGCGAGCCAGATATGAGAGCGAACGAGCCAGACATGAGAGCAAGCGAGCGAGCCACATTTGAGAGCAAGCGAGCGAGCCAGATGTGAGAGCGAGCGAGCGAGCCAGATAAGAGAGCGAGCCAGACAATTAAGCAAGCGAGCGAGCCAGATATGAGAACAAGAGAGCCAGATATGAGAGCAAGCGAGCGAGCCAGATATGAGAGCAAGCGAGCCAGCCAGATATGAGAGCGAGCTAGCCAGATAAGAGAGCGAGCAAGACAAGAGAGCAAACGAGCTAGCCAGATATGAGAGCAAGCGAGCTAGCCAGATATGAGAGCAAGCGAGCAAGCCAGATATGAGAGCGAGCGAGCGAGCCAGATGTGAGAGCGAGCGAGCAAGATATGCGAGCGAGCCAGATAAGAGAGCGAGCCAGACAATTAAGCAAGCGAGCGAGCCAGATATGAGAGCAAGAGGGCCAGATATGAGAGCAAGCGAGCGAGCCAGATATGAGAGCAAGCGAGCCAGCCAGATATGAGAGCGAGCGAGCCAGATAAGAGAGCAAGCAAGACAAGAGAGCAAACGAGCTAGCCAGATATGAGAGCAAGCGAGCTAGCCAGATATGAGAGCAAGCAAGCGAGCCAGATTTGAGAGTGAGCGCGCAAGATATGCGAGCGAGCCAGATAAGAGAGCGAGCCAGACAAGAGAGCAAGCGAGCGAGCCAGATATGAGAGCAAGCGAGCAAGCTAGATATGAGAGCGAGCGAGCCAGACATGAGACGGAGCGAGTAAGATATGAGAGCGAGCGAACCAGATATGCGTGCGAGCAAGCGAGCGAGCCAGATGTGAGAGCGAGCAAGCCAGATATGCGAGCGAGCTATAAAAGAGAGCGAGACAGAAAAGAGAGCAAACGAGCGAACCAGATATGAGAGCAAGCTAGCAAGCCAGATATGAGAGCGAGCCAGATAAGAGAGCGAGCCAGACAAGAGAGCAAGCGAGCGAGCCAGATATGAGAGCAAGCGAGCGAGCCAGATATGAGAGCGAGCGAGCCAGATAAGAGAGCAAGCCAGACAAGAGAGCAAGCGTGCAAGCCAGATATGCTAGCGAGCAAGCCAGATAAGAGAGCGAGCCAGACAAGAGAGCAAGCGAGCGAGCCAGATATGAGAGCAAGCGAACCAGCCAGATATGAGAGCGAGCAAGCCAGATAAGAGAGCGAGCAAGACAAGAGAGAAAGCGAGCTAGCCAAATATGAGAGCAAGCGAGCGAGCCAGATATGAGAGCGAGCGAGCCAGATATGCGAGCGAGCCAGATAAGAGAGCGAGCCAGACAAGAGAGCAAGCGAGCGAGCCAGATATGAGAACAAGCGAGCGAGCCAGATATGAGAGCAAGTGAGCGAGCCAGATATGAGAGCAAGCGAGCAAGCCAGATATGAGAGCAAACGAGCAAGCCAAATATGAGAGCGAGCGAGCCAGACATGAGAGCGAGCGAGCCAGATATGCGAGCGAGCGAGCCAGATAAGAGAGCGAGCCAGACAAGAGAGCAAGCGAGCGAGCCAGATGTGAGAGCAAGCAAGCGAGCCAGATTTGAGAGTGAGCGCGCAAGATATGCGAGCGAGCCAGATAAGAGAGCGAGCTAGCAAGGCAGATATAAGAGCGAGCCAGATAAGAAAGCGAGCCAGACAAGAGAGCAAGCGAGCCAGATATGAGAGCAAGGGAGCCAGCTAGATGTGAGAGCGAGCGAGCCAGGTATGAGAGCGAGCCAGATAAGAGAGCGAGCCAGACAAGAGAGCAAGCGAGCGAGCCAGATATGAGAGCGAGCTAGCAAGGCAGATATAAGAGCGAGCCAGATAAGAAAGCGAGCCAGACAAGAGAGCAAGCGAGCCAGATATGAGAGCAAGGGAGCCAGCTAGATGTGAGAGCGAGCGAGCCAGGTATGAGAGCGAGCCAGATAAGAGAGCGAGCCAGACAAGAGAGCAAGCGAGAAAGCCAGATATGAGAGCGAGCGAGCCAGACATGAGAGCAAGCGAGCGAGCCAGATATGAGAGCGAGCGAGCCAGATAAGAGACCAAGCCAGACAAGAGAGCAAGCGTGCGAGCCAGATATGCTAGCGAGCTAGCCAGATAAGAGAGCGAGCCAGACAAGAGAGCAAGCGAGCGAACCAGATATGAGAGCAAGCGAGCCAGCCAGATATGAGAGCGAGCGAGCCAGATAAGAGAGCGAGCAAGACAAGAGAGCGAGCGAGCTAGCCAGATATGAGAGCAAGCGAGCAAGCCAGATTTGAGAGCGAGCGAGCCAGATATGCGAGCGAGCCAGATAAGAGAGCGAGCCAGACAAGAGAGCAAGCGAGCGAGCCAGATATGAGAGCAAGCGAGCAAGCCAGATATGAGAGCAAGCGAGCGAGCCAGATTTGAGAGCGAGCGAGCCAGATATGCGAGCGAGCCATAAAAGAGAGCGAGACAGACAAGAGAGCAAGCGAGCGAGCCAGATATGAGAGCAAGCGAGCCAGCCAGAAATGAGAGCAAGCGAGCCATCCAGATGTGAGAGCGAGCGAGCCAGACATGCGAGCAAGCCAGATAAGAGAGCGAGCCAGACAAGAGAGCAAGCGAGAAAGCCAGATATGAGAGCGAGCCAGACATGAGACGGAGCGAGTAAGATATGAGAGCGAGCGAACCAGATATGCGTGTGAGCAAGCGAGCGAGCCAGATGTGAGAGCGAGCAAACCAGATATGCGAGCGAGCAATAAAAGAGAACGAGACAGAAAAGAGAGCAAACGAGCGAACCAGATATGAGAGCAAGCTAGCAAGCCAGATATGAGAGCGAGCCAAATAAGAGAGCGAGCCAGACAAGAGAGCAAGCGAGCGAGCCAAATATGAGAGCAAGCGAGCCAGCTAGATGTGAGAGCGAGCGAGCCAGATATATGAGCGAGCCAGATAAGAGAGCGAGCCAGACAAGAGAGCAAGCGAGCGAGCCAGATATGAGAGCAAGCGAGCGAGCCAGATATGAGAGCGAGCGAGCCAGATAAGAGAGCAAGCCAGACAAGAGAGCAAGCGTGCAAGCCAGATATGCTAGCGAGCAAGCCAGATAAGAGAGCGAACCAGACAAGAGAGCAAGCGAGCGAGCCAGATATGAGAGCAAGCGAACCAGCCAGATATGAGAGCGAGCAAGCCAGATAAGAGAGCGAGCAAGACAAGAGAGAAAGCGAGCTAGCCAAATATGAGAGCAAGCGAGTGAGCCAGATATGAGAGCGAGCGAGCCAGATATGCGAGCGAGCCAGATAAGAGAGCGAGCCAGACAAGAGAGCAAGCGAGCGAGCCAGATATGAGAACAAGCGAGCGAGCCAGATATGAGAGCAAGTGAGCGAGCCAGATATGAGAGCAAGCGAGCAAGCCAGATATGAGAGCAAGCGAGCAAGCCAGATATGAGAGCGAGCGAGCCAGACATGAGAGCGAGCGAGACAGATATGCGAGCGAGCGAGCCAGATAAGAGAGCGAGCCAGACAAGAGAGCAAGCGAGCGAGCCAGATGTGAGAGCAAGGGAGCCAGATATGCGAGCGAGCGAGCCAGATAAGAAAGCGAGCCAGACAAGAGAGCAAGCGAGCGAGCCAGATATGAGAGCGAGCTAGCAAGGCAGATATAAGAGCGAGCCAGATAAGAAAGCGAGCCAGACAAGAGAGCAAGCGAGCCAGATATGAGAGCAAGGGAGCCAGCTAGATGTGAGAGCGAGCGAGCCAGGTATGAGAGCGAGCCAGATAAGAGAGCGAGCCAGACAAGAGAGCAAGCGAGAAAGCCAGATATGAGAGCGAGCGAGCCAGACATGAGAGCAAGCGAGCGAGCCAGATATGAGAGCGAGCGAGCCAGATAAGAGACCAAGCCAGACAAGAGAGCAAGCGTGCGAGCCAGATATGCTAGCGAGCTAGCCAGATAAGAGAGCGAGCCAGACAAGAGAGCAAGCGAGCGAACCAGATATGAGAGCAAGCGAGCCAGCCAGATATGAGAGCGAGCGAGCCAGATAAGAGAGCGAGCAAGACAAGAGAGCGAGCGAGCTAGCCAGATATGAGAGCAAGCGAGCGAGCCAGATTTGAGAGCGAGCGAGCCAGATATGCGAGCGAGCCAGATAAGAGAGCGAGCCAGACAAGAGAGCAAGCGAGCGAGCCAGATATGAGAGCAAGCGAGCAAGCCAGATATGAGAGCAAGCGAGCGAGCCAGATTTGAGAGCGAGCGAGCCAGATATGCGAGCGAGCCATAAAAGAGAGCGAGACAGACAAGAGAGCAAGCGAGCGAGCCAGATATGAGAGCAAGCGAGCCAGCCAGAAATGAGAGCAAGCGAGCCATCCAGATGTGAGAGCGAGCGAGCCAGATATGCGAGCAAGCCAGATAAGAGAGCGAGCCAGACAAGAGAGCAAGCGAGAAAGCCAGATATGAGAGCGAGCCAGACATGAGACGGAGCGAGTAAGATATGAGAGCGAGCGAACCAGATATGCGTGTGAGCAAGCGAGCGAGCCAGATGTGAGAGCGAGCAAACCAGATATGCGAGCGAGCAATAAAAGAGAACGAGACAGAAAAGAGAGCAAACGAGCGAACCAGATATGAGAGCAAGCTAGCAAGCCAGATATGAGAGCGAGCCAAATAAGAGAGCGAGCCAGACAAGAGAGCAAGCGAGCGAGCCAAATATGAGAGCAAGCGAGCCAGCTAGATGTGAGAGCGAGCGAGCCAGATATATGAGCGAGCCAGATAAGAGAGCGAGCCAGACAAGAGAGCAAGCGAGCGAGCCAGATATGAGAGCAAGCGAGCGAGCCAGATATGAGAGCGAGCGAGCCAGATAAGAGAGCAAGCCAGACAAGAGAGCAAGCGTGCAAGCCAGATATGCTAGCGAGCAAGCCAGATAAGAGAGCGAACCAGACAAGAGAGCAAGCGAGCGAGCCAGATATGAGAGCAAGCGAACCAGCCAGATATGAGAGCGAGCAAGCCAGATAAGAGAGCGAGCAAGACAAGAGAGAAAGCGAGCTAGCCAAATATGAGAGCAAGCGAGTGAGCCAGATATGAGAGCGAGCGAGCCAGATATGCGAGCGAGCCAGATAAGAGAGCGAGCCAGACAAGAGAGCAAGCGAGCGAGCCAGATATGAGAACAAGCGAGCGAGCCAGATATGAGAGCAAGTGAGCGAGCCAGATATGAGAGCAAGCGAGCAAGCCAGATATGAGAGCAAGCGAGCAAGCCAGATATGAGAGCGAGCGAGCCAGACATGAGAGCGAGCGAGACAGATATGCGAGCGAGCGAGCCAGATAAGAGAGCGAGCCAGACAAGAGAGCAAGCGAGCGAGCCAGATGTGAGAGCAAGGGAGCCAGATATGCGAGCGAGCGAGCCAGATAAGAAAGCGAGCCAGACAAGAGAGCAAGCGAGCGAGCCAGATATGAGAGCGAGCTAGCAAGGCAGATATAAGAGCGAGCCAGATAAGAAAGCGAGCCAGACAAGAGAGCAAGCGAGCCAGATATGAGAGCAAGGGAGCCAGCTAGATGTGAGAGCGAGCGAGCCAGGTATGAGAGCGAGCCAGATAAGAGAGCGAGCCAGACAAGAGAGCAAGCGAGAAAGCCAGATATGAGAGCGAGCGAGCCAGACATGAGAGCAAGCGAGCGAGCCAGATATGAGAGCGAGCGAGCCAGATAAGAGACCAAGCCAGACAAGAGAGCAAGCGTGCGAGCCAGATATGCTAGCGAGCTAGCCAGATAAGAGAGCGAGCCAGACAAGAGAGCAAGCGAGCGAACCAGATATGAGAGCAAGCGAGCCAGCCAGATATGAGAGCGAGCGAGCCAGATAAGAGAGCGAGCAAGACAAGAGAGCGAGCGAGCTAGCCAGATATGAGAGCAAGCGAGCGAGCCAGATTTGAGAGCGAGCGAGCCAGATATGCGAGCGAGCCAGATAAGAGAGCGAGCCAGACAAGAGAGCAAGCGAGCGAGCCAGATATGAGAGCAAGCGAGCAAGCCAGATATGAGAGCAAGCGAGCGAGCCAGATTTGAGAGCGAGCGAGCCAGATATGCGAGCGAGCCATAAAAGAGAGCGAGACAGACAAGAGAGCAAACGAGCGAGCCAGATATGAGAGCAAGCGAGCCAGCCAGAAATGAGAGCAAGCGAGCCAGCCAGATGTGAGAGCGAGCGAGCCAGATATGCGAGCAAGCCAGATAAGAGAGCGAGCCAGACAAGAGAGCAAGCGAGAAAGCCAGATATGAGAGCGAGCGAGCCAGACATGAGAGCAAGCGAGCGAGCCAGATATGAGAGCGATCGAGCAAGATAAGAGAGCAAGCGTGCGAGCCAGATATGCTAGCGAGCAAGCCAGATAAGAGAGCGAGCCAGACAAAAGAGCAAGCGAACGAACCAGATATGAGAGCAAGCGAGCGAGCCAGATGTTAGAGCGAGACAGATAAGAGAGCAAGCCAGACAAGAGAGCAAGCGTGCGAGCCAGATATGCTAGCGAGCAAGCCAGATAAGAGAGCGAGCCAGACAAGAGAGCAAGCGAGCGAGCCAGATATGAGAGCAAGCGAACCAGCCAGATATGAGAGCGAGCGAGCCAGATATGAGAGCGAGCAAGACAAGAGAGAAAGCGAGCTAACCAAATATGAGAGCAAAAGAGCAAGCCAGATTTGAGAGCGAGCGAGCCAGATATGCGAGCGAGCCAGATAAGAAAGCGAGCCAGACAAGAGAGCAAGCGAGCGAGCCAGATATGAGAAAAAGCGAGCGAGCCAGATATGAGAGCAAGCGAGCGAGCCAGATATGAGAGCAAGCGAGCAAGCCAGATATGAGAGCAAGCGAGCGAGCCAGATTTGAGAGCGAGCGAGCCAGATATGCGAGCGAGCCAGATAAGAGAGTGAGCCAGACAAGAGAGCAAGCGAGCGAGCCAGATGTGAGAGCAAGCTAGCCAGATATGCGAGCGAGCCAGATAAGAGAGCGAGCCAGACAAGAGAGCAAGCGAGCGAGCCAGATATGAGAGTAAGCGAGCGAGCCAGATATGAGAGCAAGCGAGCAAGCCAGATATGAGAGCGATCGAGCCAGACATGAGAGCGAGCGAGCCAGATATGCGAGCGAGCCAGATAAGAGAGCGAGCCAGACAAGAGAGCAAGCGAGCGAGCCAGATGTGAGAGCAAGCTAGCCAGATAGGCGAGCGAGCCATAGAAGAGAGCGAGACAGACAAGAGAGCAAGCAAGTGAGCCAGATATGAGAGCGAGCTAGCAAGGAAGATATAAGAGCGAGCCAGATAAGAGAGCGAGCCAGACAAGAGAGCAAGCGAGCCAGCTATGAGAGCAAGCGAGCCAGCTAGATGTGAGAGCGAGCGAGCCAGATATGCGAGCGAGCCAGATAAGAGAGCGAGCCAGACAAGAGAGCAAGCGAGCGAGCCAGATATGAGAGCAAGCGAGCGAGCCGGATATGAGAGCAAGCGAGCAAGCCAGATATGAGAGCAAGCGAGCGAGCCAGATTTGAGAGCGAGCGAGCCAGATATGCGAGCGAGCCATAAAAGAGAGCGAGACAGACAAGAGAGCAAGCGAGCGAGCCAGATATGAGAGCAAGCGAGCCAGCCAGAAATGAGAGCAAGCGAGCCAGCCAGATGTGAGAGCGAGCGAGCCAGATATGCGAGCAAGCCAGATAAGAGAGCGAGCCAGACAAGAGAGCAAGCGAGAAAGCCAGATATGAGAGCGAGCAAGCCAGATATGAGAGCAAGCGAGCGAGCCAGATGTGAGAGCGAGCGAGCCAGATAAGAGAGCAAGCCAGACAAGAGAGCAAGCGTGCGAGCCAGATATGCTAGCGAGCTAGCCAGATAAGAGAGCGAGCCAGACAAGAGAGCAAGCGAGCGAGCCAGATATGAGAGCAAGCGAGCCAGCCAGATATGAGAGCCAGCGAGCCAGATAAGAGAGCGAGCAAGACAAGAGAGCAAGCGAGCTAGCCAGATATGAGAGCAAGCGAGCGAGCCAGATTTGAGAGCGAGTGAGCCAGATATGCGAGCGAGCATAAAAGAGAGCGAGACAGACAAGAGAGCAAGCGAGCGAGTCAGATATGAGAGCAAGCGAGCCAGCCAGAAATGAGAGCAAGCGAGCGAGCCAGATATGCGAGCAAGCCAGATAAGAGAGCGAGCCAGACAAGAGAGCAAGCTAGAAAGCCAGATATGAGAGCGAGCGAGCCAGACATGAGAGCAAGCGAGCGAGCCAGATATGAGAGCGATCGAGCCAGATAAGAGAGCGAGCCAGACAAGAGAGCAAGCGAGTGAGCCAGATATGAGAGCAAGCGAGCAAGCCAGATATGAGAGAGAGCCAGATAAGAGAGCGAACCAGACAAGAGAGCAAGCGAGAAAGCCAGATATGAGAGCGAGCGAGCCAGACATGAGAGCAAGCGTGCGAGCCAGATATGCTAGCGAGCAAGCCAGATAAGAGAGCGAGCCAGACTTGAGAGCAAGCGAGCGAGCCAGATATGAGAGCAAGCGAACCAGCCAGATATGAGAGCGAGCGAGCCAGATAAGAGAGCGAGCAAGACAATAGAGAAAGCGAGCTAGCCAAATATGAGAGCAAGCGAGCGAGCCAGATTTGAGAGCTAGCGAGCCAGATATGCGAGCGAGCCAGATAAGAGAGCGAGCCAGACAAGTGAACAAGCGAGCGAGCCAGATATGAGAACAAGCGAGCAAGCCAGATATGAGAGAGAGCCAGATAAGAGAGCGACCATACAAGAGAGCAAGTGAGAAAGCCAGATATGAGAGCGAGCGAGCCAGACATGAGAGCAAGCGAGCGAGCCAGATATGAGAGCGATCGAGCCAGATAAGAGAGCAAGCCAGACAAGAGAGCAAGCGTGCGAGCCAGATATGCTAACGAGCAAGCCAGATAAGAGAGCGAGCCAGACAAGAGAGCAAGCGAGCGAGCCAGATATGAGAGCAAGCGAGCGAGCCAGATGTGAGAGCGAGACAGATAAGAGAGCAAGCCAGACAAGAGAGCAAGCGTGCGAGCCAGATATGCTAGCGAGCAAGCCAGATAAGAGAGCGAGCCAGACAAGAGAGCAAGCGAGCGAGCCAGATATGAGAGTAGGCGAACCAGCCAGATATGAGAGCGAGCGAGCCAGATATGAGAGTGAGCAACACAAGAGAGAAAGCGAGCTAGCCAAATATGAGAGCAAGTGAGCGTGCCAGACAAGAGAGCGAGCGAGCCAGATATGCGAGCGAGCCAGAGAAGAGAGCGAGCCAGACAAGAGAGCAAGCGAGCGAGCCTGATATGAGAAAAAGTGAGCGAGCCAGATATGAGAGCAAGCGAGCGAGACAGACAAGAGAGCAAGCGAGGGAGCCAGATATGAGAGCAAGCTAGCAAGCCAGATATGAGAGCGAGCCAGATAAGAGAGCGAGCCAGACAAGAGAGCAAGCGAGCGAGCCAAATATGAGAGCAAGCGAGCCAGCTAGATGTGAGAGCGAGCGAGCCAGATATGTGAGCGAGCCAGATAAGAGAGCGAGCCAGACAAGAGAGCAAGCGAGCGAGCCAGATATGAGAGCAAGCAAGCGAGCCAGATATGAGAGCGAGCGAGCCAGATAAGAGAGCAAGCCAGACAAAAGAGCAAGCGTGCAAGCCAGATATGCTAGCGAGCGAGCCAAATAAGAGAGTGAGCCAGACAAGAGAGCAAGCGAGCGAGCCAGATATGAGAGCAAGCGAACCAGCCAGATATGAGAGCGAGCGAGCCAGATAAGAGAGCGAGCAAGACAAGAGAGAAAGAGAGCTAGCCAAATATGAGAGCAAGCGAGCGAGCCAGATATGAGAGCGAGCGAGCCAGATATGCGAGCGAGCCAGATAAGAGAGCGAGCCAGACAAGAGAGCAAGCAAGCGAGCCAGATATGCGAGCGAGCCAGATAAGAGAGCGAGCCAGACAAGAGAGCAAGCGAGCCAGCCAGATATGAGAACAAGCGAGCGAGCCAGATATGAGAGCAAGCGAGCGAGCCAGATATGAGAGCAAGCGAGCAAGCCAGATATGAGAGCAAGCGAGCAAGCCAGATGAGAGCGAGCGAGCCAGACATGAGAGCGAGCGAGCCAGATATGCGAGCGAGCGAGCCAGATAAGAGAGCGAGCCAGACAAGAGAGCAAGCGAGCGAGCCAGATGTGAGAGCAAGGGAGCCAGATATGCGAGCGAGCCATAAAAGAGAGCGAGACAGACAAGAGAGCAAGCGAGCGAGCCAGATATGAGAGCGAGCTAGCAAGGCAGATATAAGAGCGAGCCAGATAAGAGAGCAAGGGAGCCAGCTAGATGTGAGAGCGAGCCAGGTATGAGAGCGAGCCAGATAAAAGAGCGAGCCAGACAAGAGAGCAAGCGAGAAAGCCAGATATGAGAGCGAGCGAGCCAGACATGAGAGCAAGCGAGCGAGCCAGATATGAGAGCGAGCAAGCCGGATAAGAGAGCAAGCCAGACAAGAGAGCAAGCGTGCGAGCCAGATATGAGAGCGAGCGAGCAAGATAAGAGAGCAAGCCAGACAAGAGAGCAAGCGTGCGAGCCAGATATGCTAGCGAGCTAGCCAGATAAGAGAGCGAGCCAGACAAGAGAGCAAGCGAGCCAGCCAGATATGAGAGCAAGCGAGCCAGCCAGATATGAGAGCGAGCGAGCCAGATAAGTGAGCGAGCAAGACAAGAGAGCAAGCGAGCTAGCCAGATATGAGAGCAAGCGAGCGAGCCAGATTTGAGAGCGAGCGAGCCAGATATGCGAGCGAGCCAGATAAGAGAGCGAGCCAGACAAGAGAGCAAGCGAGCGAGCCAGATATGAGAGCAAGCGAGCGAGCCGGATATGAGAGCAAGCGAGCAAGCCAGATATGAGAGAAAGCGAGCGAGCCAGATTTGAGAGCGAGCGAGCCAGATATGCGAGCGAGCCATAAAAGAGAGCGAGACAGACAAGAGAGCAAGCGAGCGAGCCAGATATGAGAGCAAGCGAGCCAGCCAGAAATGAGAGCAAGCGAGCCAGCCAGATGTGAGAGCGAGCGAGCCAGATATGCGAGCAAGCCAGATAAGAGAGCGAGCCAGACAAGAGAGCAAGCGAGAAAGCCAGATATGAAAGCGAGCGAGCCAGACATGAGAGCAAGCGAGCCATATATGAGAGCGATCGAGCAAAATAAGAGAGCAAGCGTGCGAGCCAGATATGCTAGCGAGCAAGCCAGATAAGAGAGCGAGCCAGACAAAAGAGCAAGCGAGCGAGCCAGATATGAGAGCAAGCGAGCGAGCCAGATGTGAGAGCGAGACAGATAAGAGAGCAAGCCAGACAAGAGAGCAAGCGTGCGAGCCAGATATGCTAGCGAGCAAGCCAGATAAGAGAGTGAGCCAGACAAGAGAGCAAGCGAGCGAGCCAGATATGAGAGCAAGCGAACCAGCCAGATATGAGAGCGAGCGAGCCAGATATGAGAGCGAGCAAGACAAGAGAGAAAGCGAGCTAGCCAAATATGAGAGCAAGCGAGCGAGCCAGATTTGAGAGCGAGCGAGCCAGATATGCGAGCGAGCCAGATAAGAGAGCGAGCCAGACAAGAGAGCAAGCGAGCGAGCCAGATATGAGAAAAAGCGAGCGAGCCAGATATGAGAGCAAGCGAGCGAGCCAGATATGAGAGCAAGCGAGCAAGCCAGATGTGAGAGCAAGTGAGCGAGCCAAATTTGAGAGCGAGCGAGCCAGATATGCGAGCGAGCCAGATAAGAGAGCGAGCCAGACAAGAGAGCAAGCGAGCGAGCCAGATATGAGAATAAGCGGGCGAGCTAGATATGAGAGCAAGCGAGCGAGCCAGATATGAGAGCAAGCGAGCCAGACATGAGAGCGAGCGAGCCAGATATGTGAGCGAGCGAGCCAGATAAGAGAGCGAGCCAGACAAGAGAGGAAGCGAGCGAGCCAGATATGAGAGCGAGCTAGCAAGGCAGATATAAGAGCGAGCCAGATAAGAGAGCGAGCCAGACAAGAGAGCAAGCGAGCGAGCCAGATATGAGAACAAGCGAGAAAGCCAGATATGAGAGCGAGCGAGCCAGACATGAGAGCAAGCGAGCGAGCCAGACATGAGAGCAAGCGAGCGAGCCAGATATGAAAGCGAGCAAGCCAGATAAGAGAGCAAGCCAGACAAGAGAGCAAGCGTGCGAGCCAGATATGCTAGCGAGCAAACCAGATAAGAGAGCGAGCCAGACAAGAGAGCAAGCGAGCGAGCCAGATATGAGAGCAAGCGAGCCAGCCAGATATAAGAGCGAGCGAGCCAGATAAGAGAGCGAGCAAGACAAGAGAGCAAGCGAGCTAGCCACATTTGAGAGCAAGCGAGCGAGCCAGATGTGAGAGCAAGCAAGCGAGCCAGATTTGAGAGTGAGCGCGCAAGATATGCGAGCGAGCCAGATAAGAGAGCGAGCCAGACAAGAGAGCAAGCGAGCGAGCCAGATATGAGAGCAAGCGAGCAAGCCAGATATGAGAGCGAGCGAGCCAGACATGAGACGGAGCGAGTAAGATATGAGAGCGAGCGAACCAGATATGCGAGCGAGCCATAAAAGAGAGCGAGACAGACAAGAGAGCAAGCGAGCGAGCCAGATATGAGAGCAAGCTAGCAAGCCAGATATGAGAGCGAGCCAGATAAGAGAGCGAGCCAGACAAGAGAGCAACCGAGCGAGCCAAATATGAGAGCAAGCGAGCCAGCTAGATGTGAGAGCGAGCGAGCCAGATATGTGAGCGAGCCAGATAAGAGAGCGAGCCAGACAAGAGAGCAAGCGAGCGAGCCAGATATGAGAGCAAGCGAGCGAGCCAGATATGAGAGCGAGCGAGCCAGATAAGAGAGCAAGCCAGACAAAAGAGCAAGCGTGCAAGCCAGATATGCTAGCGAGCAAGCCAGATAAGAGAGCGAGCCAGACAGGAGAGCAAGCGAGCGAGCCAGATATGAGAGCAAGCGAACCAGCCAGATATGAGAGCGAGCGAGCCAGATATGCGAGCGAGCCAGATAAGAGAGCGAGCCAGACAAGAGAGCAAGCGAGCGAGCCAGATATGAGAACAAGCGAGCGAGCCAGATATGAGAGCAAGCGAGCAAGCCAGATATGAGAGCAAGCGAGCAAGCCAGATATGAGAGCGAGCGAGCCAGACATGAGAGCGAGCGAGCCAGATAAGAGAGCGAGCCAGACAAGAGAGCAAGCGAGCGAGCCAGATGTGAGAGCATGGGAGCCAGATATGCGTGCGAGCGATAAAAGAGAGCGAGCCAGACAAGAGAGCAAGCGAGCGAGCCAGATATGAGAGCAAGCAAACCAGCCAGATATGAGAGCGAGCGAGCCAGATATGAGAGCGAGCAAGACAAGAGAGCAAGCGAGCTAGCCAGATATGAGAGCAAGCGAGCGAGCCAGATTTGAGAGCAGCGAGCCAGATATGCGAGCGAGCCAGATAAGAGAGCGAGCCAGACAAGAGAGCAAGCGAGCGAGCCAGATATGAGAAAAAGTGAGCGAGCCAGATATGAGAGCAAGCGAGCGAGCCAGATATGAGAGCAAGCGAGCAAGCCAGATATGAGAGCAAGCGAGCGAGCCAGATTTGAGAGCGAGCGAGCTAGATATGCGAGCGAGCCAGATAAGAGAGTGAGCCAGACAAGAGAGCAAGCGAGCGAGCCAGATATGAGAGTAAGCGAGCGAGCCAGATATGAGAGCAAGCGAGCAAGCCAGATATGAGAGCGAAGCGAGCCAGACATGAGAGCGAGCGAGCCAGATATGCGAGCGAGCCAGATAAGAGAGCGAACCAGACAAGAGAGCAAGCGAGCGAGCCAGATGTGAGAGCAAGCTAGCCAGATATGCGAGCGAGCCATAAAAGAGAGCGAGACAGACAAGAGAGCAAGCGAGCGAGCCAGATATGAGAGCGAGCTAGCAAGGCAGATATAAGAGCGAGCCAGATAAGAGAGCGAGCCAGACAAGAGAGCAAGCGAGCCAGATATGAGAGCAAGCGAGCCAGCTAGATGTGAGAGCGAGCGAGCCAGGTATGCGAGCGAGCCAGATAAGAGAGCGAGCCAGACAAGAGAGCAAGCGAGAAAGCCAGATATGAGAGCGAGCCAGACATGAGAGCAAGCGAGCGAGCCAGATATGAGAGCGAGCGAGCCAGATAAGAGAACAAGCCAGACAAGAGAGCAAGCGTGCGAGCCAGATATGCTAGCGAGCAAGCCAGATAAGAGAGCGAGCCAGACAAGAAAGCAAGCGAGCGAGCCAGATATGAGAGCAAGCGAGCCAGCCAGATATGAGAGAAAGCGAGCCAGATAAGAGAGCGAGCAAGGCAAGAGAGCAAGCGAGCTAGCCAGATATGAGAGCAAGCGAGCGAGCCAGATTTGAGAGCGAGCAAGCCAGATATGCGAGCGAGCCAGATAAGAGAGCGAGCCAGACAAGAGAGCAAGCGAGCGAGCCAGATATGAGAGCAAGCGAGCGAGCCGAATATGAGAGCAAGCGAGCAAGCCAGATATGAGAGCAAGCGAGCGAGCCAGATATGCAAACGAGCCATAAAAGAGAGTGAGACAGACAAGAAAGCAAGCGAGCGAGCCAGATATGAGAGCAAGCGAGCCAGCCAGACATGAGAGCAAGCGAGCCAGCCAGATGTGAGAGCGAGCGAGCCAGATAAGAGATCGAGCAAGACAAGAGAGCAAGCGAGCTAGCCAGATATGAGAGCAAGCGAGCGAGCCAGATTTGAAAGCGAGCGAGCCAGATATGCGAGCGAGCCAGATAAGAGAGCGAGCCAGACAAGAGAGCAAGCGAGCGAGCCAGACAAGAGAGCAAGCGAGCGAGCCAGATATGAGAAAAAGCGAGCGAGCCAGATATGAGAGCAAGCGAGCGAGCCAGATATGAGAGCAAGCGAGCAAGCCAGATATGAGAGCAAGCGAGCGAGCCAGATTTGAGAGCGAGCGAGCCAGATATGCGAGCGAGCCAGATAAGAGAGTGAGCCAGACAAGAGAGCAAGCGAGCGAGCCAGATATGAGAGTAAGCGAGCGAGCCAGATATGAGAGCAAGCGAGCAAGCCAGATATGAGAGCGAAGCGAGCCAGACATGAGAGCGAGCTAGCCAGATATGCGAGCGAGCCAGATAAGAGAGCGAGCCAGACAAGAGAGCAAGCGAGCGAGCCAGATGTGAGAGCAAGCTAGCCAGATATGCGAGCGAGCCATAAAAGAGAGCGAGATAGACAAGAGAGCAAGCGAGCCAGATATGAGAGCGAGCTAGCAAGGCAGATATAAGAGCGAGCCAGATAAGAGAGCGAGCCAGACAAGAGAGCAAGCGAGCCAGACATGAGAGCAAGCGAGCCAGCTAGATGTGAAAGCGAGCGAGCCAGGTATGCGAGCGAGCCAGATAAGAGAGCGAGCCAGACAAGAGAGCAAGCCGGAAAGCCAGATATGAGAGCGAGCCAGACAAGAGAGCAAGTGAGCCAGATATGAGAGCAAGCGAGCCAGCTAGATGTGAAAGCGAGCGAGCCAGGTATGCGAGCGAGCCAGATAAGAGAGCGAGCCAGACAAGAGAGCAAGCGAGAAAGCCAGATATGAGAGCAAGCGAGCGAGCCAGATATGAGAGCGAGCGAGCCAGATAACAGAGCGAGCAAGACAAGAGAGCAAGCGAGCTAGCCAGATATGAGAGCAAGCGAGCGAGACAGATTTGAGAGCGAGCGAGCCAGATATGCGAGCGAGCCAGATAAGAGAGCGAGCCAGACAAGAGAGCAAGCGAGCGAGCCAGATATGAGAGCAAGCGAGCCAGCCAGAAATGAGAGCAAGCGAGCCAGCCAGATGTGAGAGCGAGCCAGATATGCGAGCAAGCCAGATAAGAGAGCGAGCCAGACAAGAGAGCAAGCGAGAAAGCCAGATATGAGAGCGAGCGAGCCAGACATGAGAGCAAGCGAGCGAGCCAGACATGAGGGCAAGCGAGCGAGCCAGATATGAAAGCGAGCAAGCCAGATAAGAGAGCAAGCCAGACAAGAGAGCAAGCGTGCGAGCCAGATATGCTAGCGAGCAAACCAGATAAGAGAGCGAGCCAGACAAGAGAGCAAGCGAGCGAGCCAGATATGAGAGCAAGCGAGCCAGCCAGATATGAGAGCAAGCGAGCGAGTCGGATATGAGAGCAAGCGAGCAAGCCAGATATGAGAGCACGCGAGCGAGCCAGATTTGAGAGCGAGCGAGCCAGATATGCGAGCGAGCCATAAAAGAGAGCGAGACAGACAAGAGAGCAAGCGAGCGAGCCAGATATGAGAGCAAGCGAGCCAGCCAGAAATGAGAGCAAGCGAGCCAGCCAGATGTGAGAGCGAGCGAGCCAGATATGCGAGCAAGCCAGATAAGAGAGCGAGCCAGACAAGAGAGCAAGCGAGAAAGCCAGATATGAGAGCGAGCAAGCCAGATATGAGAGCAAGCGAGCGAGCCAGATGTGAGAGCGAGCGAGCCAGATAAGAGAGCAAGCCAGACAAGAGAGCAAGCGTGCGAGCCAGATATGCTAGCGAGCTAGCCAGATAAGAGAGCGAGCCAGACAAGAGAGCAAGCGAGCGAGCCAGATATGAGAGCAAGCGAGCCAGCCAGATATGAGAGCGAGCGAGCCAGATAAGAGAGCGAGCAAGACAAGAGAGCAAGCGAGCTAGCCAGATATGAGAGCAAGCGAGCGAGCCAGATTTGAGAGCGAGTGAGCCAGATATGCGAGCGAGCATAAAAGAGAGCGAGACAGACAAGAGAGCAAGCGAGCGAGTCAGATATGAGAGCAAGCGAGCCAGCCAGAAATGAGAGCAAGCGAGCGAGCCAGATATGCGAGCAAGCCAGATAAGAGAGCGAGCCAGACAAGAGAGCAAGCTAGAAAGCCAGATATGAGAGCGAGCGAGCCAGACATGAGAGCAAGCGAGCGAGCCAGATATGAGAGCGATCGAGCCAGATAAGAGAGCGAGCCAGACAAGAGAGCAAGCGAGTGAGCCAGATATGAGAGCAAGCGAGCAAGCCAGATATGAGAGAGAGCCAGATAAGAGAGCGAACCAGACAAGAGAGCAAGCGAGAAAGCCAGATATGAGAGCGAGCGAGCCAGACATGAGAGCAAGCGAGCGAGCCAGATATGAGAGCGAGCGAGCCAGATAAGAGACCAAGCCAGACAAGAGAGCAAGCGTGCGAGCCAGATATGCTAGCGAGCAAGCCAGATAAGAGAGCGAGCCAGACTTGAGAGCAAGCGAGCGAGCCAGATATGAGAGCAAGCGAACCAGCCAGATATGAGAGCGAGCGAGCCAGATAAGAGAGCGAGCAAGACAATAGAGAAAGCGAGCTAGCCAAATATGAGAGCAAGCGAGCGAGCCAGATTTGAGAGCTAGCGAGCCAGATATGCGAGCGAGCCAGATAAGAGAGCGAGCCAGACAAGTGAACAAGCGAGCGAGCCAGATATGAGAACAAGCGAGCAAGCCAGATATGAGAGAGAGCCAGATAAGAGAGCGACCATACAAGAGAGCAAGTGAGAAAGCCAGATATGAGAGCGAGCGAGCCAGACATGAGAGCAAGCGAGCGAGCCAGATATGAGAGCGATCGAGCCAGATAAGAGAGCAAGCCAGACAAGAGAGCAAGCGTGCGAGCCAGAGATGCTAACGAGCAAGCCAGATAAGAGAGCGAGCCAGACAAGAGAGCAAGCGAGCGAGCCAGATATGAGAGCAAGCGAGCGAGCCAGATGTGAGAGCGAGACAGATAAGAGAGCAAGCCAGACAAGAGAGCAAGCGTGCGAGCCAGATATGCTAGCGAGCAAGCCAGATAAGAGAGCGAGCCAGACAAGAGAGCAAGCGAGCGAGCCAGATATGAGAGTAGGCGAACCAGCCAGATATGAGAGCGAGCGAGCCAGATATGAGAGTGAGCAACACAAGAGAGAAAGCGAGCTAGCCAAATATGAGAGCAAGTGAGCGTGCCAGACAAGAGAGCGAGCGAGCCAGATATGCGAGCGAGCCAGAGAAGAGAGCGAGCCAGACAAGAGAGCAAGCGAGCGAGCCTGATATGAGAAAAAGTGAGCGAGCCAGATATGAGAGCAAGCGAGCGAGACAGACAAGAGAGCAAGCGAGGGAGCCAGATATGAGAGCAAGCTAGCAAGCCAGATATGAGAGCGAGCCTGATAAGAGAGCGAGCCAGACAAGAGAGCAAGCGAGCGAGCCAAATATGAGAGCAAGCGAGCCAGCTAGATGTGAGAGCAAGCGAGCCAGATATGTGAGCGAGCCAGATAAGAGAGCGAGCCAGACAAGAGAGCAAGCGAGCGAGCCAGATATGAGAGCAAGCAAGCGAGCCAGATATGAGAGCGAGCGAGCCAGATAAGAGAGCAAGCCAGACAAAAGAGCAAGCGTGCAAGCCAGATATGCTAGCGAGCGAGCCAGATAAGAGAGTGAGCCAGACAAGAGAGCAAGCGAGCGAGCCAGATATGAGAGCAAGCGAACCAGCCAGATATGAGAGCGAGCGAGCCAGATAAGAGAGCGAGCAAGACAAGAGAGAAAGAGAGCTAGCCAAATATGAGAGCAAGCGAGCGAGCCAGATATGAGAGCGAGCGAGCCAGATATGCGAGCGAGCCAGATAAGAGAGCGAGCCAGACAAGAGAGCAAGCAAGCGAGCCAGATATGCGAGCGAGCCAGATAAGAGAGCGAGCCAGACAAGAGAGCAAGCGAGCCAGCCAGATATGAGAACAAGCGAGCGAGCCAGATATGAGAGCAAGCAAGCGAGCCAGATATGAGAGCAAGCGAGCAAGCCAGATATGAGAGCAAGCGAGCAAGCCAGATGAGAGCGAGCGAGCCAGACATGAGAGCGAGCGAGCCAGATATGCGAGCGAGCGAGCCAGATAAGAGAGCGAGCCAGACAAGAGAGCAAGCGAGCGAGCCAGATGTGAGAGCAAGGGAGCCAGATATGCGAGCGAGCCATAAAAGAGAGCGAGACAGACAAGAGAGCAAGCGAGCGAGCCAGATATGAGAGCGAGCTAGCAAGGCAGATATAAGAGCGAGCCAGATAAGAGAGCAAGGGAGCCAGCTAGATGTGAGAGCGAGCCAGGTATGAGAGCGAGCCAGATAAAAGAGCGAGCCAGACAAGAGAGCAAGCGAGAAAGCCAGATATGAGAGCGAGCGAGCCAGACATGAGAGCAAGCGAGCGAGCCAGATATGAGAGCGAGCAAGCCGGATAAGAGAGCAAGCCAGACAAGAGAGCAAGCGTGCGAGCCAGATATGAGAGCGAGCGAGCAAGATAAGAGAGCAAGCCAGACAAGAGAGCAAGCGTGCGAGCCAGATATGCTAGCGAGCTAGCCAGATAAGAGAGCGAGCCAGACAAGAGAGCAAGCGAGCCAGCCAGATATGAGAGCAAGCGAGCCAGCCAGATATGAGAGCGAGCGAGCCAGATAAGTGAGCGAGCAAGACAAGAGAGCAAGCGAGCTAGCCAGATATGAGAGCAAGCGAGCGAGCCAGATTTGAGAGCGAGCGAGCCAGATATGCGAGCGAGCCAGATAAGAGAGCGAGCCAGACAAGAGAGCAAGCGAGCGAGCCAGATATGAGAGCAAGCGAGCGAGCCGGATATGAGAGCAAGCGAGCAAGCCAGATATGAGAGAAAGCGAGCGAGCCAGATTTGAGAGCGAGCGAGCCAGATATGCGAGCGAGCCATAAAAGAGAGCGAGACAGACAAGAGAGCAAGCGAGCGAGCCAGATATGAGAGCAAGCGAGCCAGCCAGAAATGAGAGCAAGCGAGCCAGCCAGATGTGAGAGCGAGCGAGCCAGATATGCGAGCAAGCCAGATAAGAGAGCGAGCCAGACAAGAGAGCAAGCGAGAAAGCCAGATATGAAAGCGAGCGAGCCAGACATGAGAGCAAGCGAGCCATATATGAGAGCGATCGAGCAAAATAAGAGAGCAAGCGTGCGAGCCAGATATGCTAGCGAGCAAGCCAGATAAGAGAGCGAGCCAGACAAAAGAGCAAGCGAGCGAGCCAGATATGAGAGCAAGCGAGCGAGCCAGATGTGAGAGCGAGACAGATAAGAGAGCAAGCCAGACAAGAGAGCAAGCGTGCGAGCCAGATATGCTAGCGAGCAAGCCAGATAAGAGAGTGAGCCAGACAAGAGAGCAAGCGAGCGAGCCAGATATGAGAGCAAGCGAACCAGCCAGATATGAGAGCGAGCGAGCCAGATATGAGAGCGAGCAAGACAAGAGAGAAAGCGAGCTAGCCAAATATGAGAGCAAGCGAGCGAGCCAGATTTGAGAGCGAGCGAGCCAGATATGCGAGCGAGCCAGATAAGAGAGCGAGCCAGACAAGAGAGCAAGCGAGCGAGCCAGATATGAGAAAAAGCGAGCGAGCCAGATATGAGAGCAAGCGAGCGAGCCAGATATGAGAGCAAGCGAGCAAGCCAGATGTGAGAGCAAGTGAGCGAGCCAAATTTGAGAGCGAGCGAGCCAGATATGCGAGCGAGCCAGATAAGAGAGCGAGCCAGACAAGAGAGCAAGCGAGCGAGCCAGATATGAGAATAAGCGGGCGAGCTAGATATGAGAGCAAGCGAGCGAGCCAGATATGAGAGCAAGCGAGCCAGACATGAGAGCGAGCGAGCCAGATATGTGAGCGAGCGAGCCAGATAAGAGAGCGAGCCAGACAAGAGAGGAAGCGAGCGAGCCAGATATGAGAGCGAGCTAGCAAGGCAGATATAAGAGCGAGCCAGATAAGAGAGCGAGCCAGACAAGAGAGCAAGCGAGCGAGCCAGATATGAGAACAAGCGAGAAAGCCAGATATGAGAGCGAGCGAGCCAGACATGAGAGCAAGCGAGCGAGCCAGACATGAGAGCAAGCGAGCGAGCCAGATATGAAAGCGAGCAAGCCAGATAAGAGAGCAAGCCAGACAAGAGAGCAAGCGTGCGAGCCAGATATGCTAGCGAGCAAACCAGATAAGAGAGCGAGCCAGACAAGAGAGCAAGCGAGCGAGCCAGATATGAGAGCAAGCGAGCCAGCCAGATATAAGAGCGAGCGAGCCAGATAAGAGAGCGAGCAAGACAAGAGAGCAAGCGAGCTAGCCACATTTGAGAGCAAGCGAGCGAGCCAGATGTGAGAGCAAGCAAGCGAGCCAGATTTGAGAGTGAGCGCGCAAGATATGCGAGCGAGCCAGATAAGAGAGCGAGCCAGACAAGAGAGCAAGCGAGCGAGCCAGATATGAGAGCAAGCGAGCAAGCCAGATATGAGAGCGAGCGAGCCAGACATGAGACGGAGCGAGTAAGATATGAGAGCGAGCGAACCAGATATGCGAGCGAGCCATAAAAGAGAGCGAGACAGACAAGAGAGCAAGCGAGCGAGCCAGATATGAGAGCAAGCTAGCAAGCCAGATATGAGAGCGAGCCAGATAAGAGAGCGAGCCAGACAAGAGAGCAACCGAGCGAGCCAAATATGAGAGCAAGCGAGCCAGCTAGATGTGAGAGCGAGCGAGCCAGATATGTGAGCGAGCCAGATAAGAGAGCGAGCCAGACAAGAGAGCAAGCGAGCGAGCCAGATATGAGAGCAAGCGAGCGAGCCAGATATGAGAGCGAGCGAGCCAGATAAGAGAGCAAGCCAGACAAAAGAGCAAGCGTGCAAGCCAGATATGCTAGCGAGCAAGCCAGATAAGAGAGCGAGCCAGACAGGAGAGCAAGCGAGCGAGCCAGATATGAGAGCAAGCGAACCAGCCAGATATGAGAGCGAGCGAGCCAGATATGCGAGCGAGCCAGATAAGAGAGCGAGCCAGACAAGAGAGCAAGCGAGCGAGCCAGATATGAGAACAAGCGAGCGAGCCAGATATGAGAGCAAGCGAGCAAGCCAGATATGAGAGCAAGCGAGCAAGCCAGATATGAGAGCGAGCGAGCCAGACATGAGAGCGAGCGAGCCAGATATGCGAGCGAGCGAGCCAGATAAGAGAGCGAGCCAGACAAGAGAGCAAGCGAGCGAGCCAGATGTGAGAGCATGGGAGCCAGATATGCGTGCGAGCGATAAAAGAGAGCGAGCCAGACAAGAGAGCAAGCGAGCGAGCCAGATATGAGAGCAAGCAAACCAGCCAGATATGAGAGCGAGCGAGCCAGATATGAGAGCGAGCAAGACAAGAGAGCAAGCGAGCTAGCCAGATATGAGAGCAAGCGAGCGAGCCAGATTTGAGAGCAGCGAGCCAGATATGCGAGCGAGCCAGATAAGAGAGCGAGCCAGACAAGAGAGCAAGCGAGCGAGCCAGATATGAGAAAAAGTGAGCGAGCCAGATATGAGAGCAAGCGAGCGAGCCAGATATGAGAGCAAGCGAGCAAGCCAGATATGAGAGCAAGCGAGCGAGCCAGATTTGAGAGCGAGCGAGCTAGATATGCGAGCGAGCCAGATAAGAGAGTGAGCCAGACAAGAGAGCAAGCGAGCGAGCCAGATATGAGAGTAAGCGAGCGAGCCAGATATGAGAGCAAGCGAGCAAGCCAGATATGAGAGCGAAGCGAGCCAGACATGAGAGCGAGCGAGCCAGATATGCGAGCGAGCCAGATAAGAGAGCGAACCAGACAAGAGAGCAAGCGAGCGAGCCAGATGTGAGAGCAAGCTAGCCAGATATGCGAGCGAGCCATAAAAGAGAGCGAGACAGACAAGAGAGCAAGCGAGCGAGCCAGATATGAGAGCGAGCTAGCAAGGCAGATATAAGAGCGAGCCAGATAAGAGAGCGAGCCAGACAAGAGAGCAAGCGAGCCAGATATGAGAGCAAGCGAGCCAGCTAGATGTGAGAGCGAGCGAGCCAGGTATGCGAGCGAGCCAGATAAGAGAGCGAGCCAGACAAGAGAGCAAGCGAGAAAGCCAGATATGAGAGCGAGCCAGACATGAGAGCAAGCGAGCGAGCCAGATATGAGAGCGAGCGAGCCAGATAAGAGAGCAAGCCAGACAAGAGAGCAAGCGTGCGAGCCAGATATGCTAGCGAGCAAGCCAGATAAGAGAGCGAGCCAGACAAGAAAGCAAGCGAGCGAGCCAGATATGAGAGCAAGCGAGCCAGCCAGATATGAGAGAAAGCGAGCCAGATAAGAGAGCGAGCAAGGCAAGAGAGCAAGCGAGCTAGCCAGATATGAGAGCAAGCGAGCGAGCCAGATTTGAGAGCGAGCAAGCCAGATATGCGAGCGAGCCAGATAAGAGAGCGAGCCAGACAAGAGAGCAAGCGAGCGAGCCAGATATGAGAGCAAGCGAGCGAGCCGAATATGAGAGCAAGCGAGCAAGCCAGATATGAGAGCGAGCAAGCCAGATATGAGAGCAAGCGAGCGAGCCAGATATGCAAACGAGCCATAAAAGAGAGTGAGACAGACAAGAAAGCAAGCGAGCGAGCCAGATATGAGAGCAAGCGAGCCAGCCAGACATGAGAGCAAGCGAGCCAGCCAGATGTGAGAGCGAGCGAGCCAGATAAGAGATCGAGCAAGACAAGAGAGCAAGCGAGCTAGCCAGATATGAGAGCAAGCGAGCGAGCCAGATTTGAAAGCGAGCGAGCCAGATATGCGAGCGAGCCAGAGAAGAGAGCGAGCCAGACAAGAGAGCAAGCGAGCGAGCCAGACAAGAGAGCAAGCGAGCAAGCCAAATATGAGAAAAAGCGAGCGAGCCAGATATGAGAGCAAGCGAGCGAGCCAGATATGAGAGCAAGCGAGCAAGCCAGATATGAGAGCAAGCGAGCGAGCCAGATTTGAGAGCGAGCGAGCCAGATATGCGAGCGAGCCAGATAAGAGAGTGAGCCAGACAAGAGAGCAAGCGAGCGAGCCACATATGAGAGTAAACGAGCGAGCCAGATATGAGAGCAAGCGAGCAAGCCAGATATGAGAGCGAAGCGAGCCAGACATGAGAGCGAGCGAGCCAGATATGCGAGCGAGCTAGAAAAGAGAGCGAGCCAGACAAGAGAGCAAGCGAGCGAGCCAGATGTGAGAGCAAGCTAGCCAGATATGCGAGCGAGCCATAAAAGAGAGCGAGACAGACAAGAGAGCAAGCGAGCGAGCCAGATATGAGAGCGAGCTAGCAAGGCAGATATAAGAGCGAGCCAGATAAGAGAGCGAGCCAGACAAGAGAGCAAGCGAGCCAGACATGAGAGCAAGCGAGCCAGCTAGATGTGAAAGCGAGCGAGCCAGGTATGCGAGCGAGCCAGATAAGAGAGCGAGCCAGACAAGAGAGCAAGCGGGAAAGCCAGATATGAGAGCGAGCCAGACAAGAGAGCAAGTGAGCCAGATATGAGAGCAAGCGAGCCAGCTAGATGTGAAAGCGAGCGAGCCAGGTATGCGAGCGAGCCAGATAAGAGAGCGAGCCAGACAAGAGAGCAAGCGAGAAAGCCAGATATGAGAGCAAGCGAGCGAGCCAGATATGAGAGCGAGCGAGCCAGATAACAGAGCGAGCAAGACAAGAGAGCAAGCGAGCTAGCCAGATATGAGAGCAAGCGAGCGAGCCAGATTTGAGAGCGAGCGAGCCAGATATGCGAGCGAGCCAGATAAGAGAGCGAGCCAGACAAGAGAGCAAGCGAGCGAGCCAGATATGAGAGCAAGCGAGCCAGCCAGAAATGAGAGCAAGCGAGCCAGCCAGATGTGAGAGCGAGCGAGCCAGATATGCGAGCGAGCCAGATATGCGAGCAAGCCAGATAAGAGAGCGAGCCAGACAAGAGAGCAAGCGAGAAAGCCAGATATGAGAGCGAGCGATCCAGACATGAGAGCAAGCGAGCGAGCCAGACATGAGAGCAAGCGAGCGAGCCAGATATGAAAGCGAGCAAGCCAGATAAGAGAGCAAGCCAGACAAGAGAGCAAGCGTGCGAGCCAGATATGCTAGCGAGCAAACCAGATAAGAGAGCGAGCCAGACAAGAGAGCAAGCGAGCGAGCCAGATATGAGAGCAAGCGAGCCAGCCAGATATAAGAGCGAGCGAGCCAGATAAGAGAGCGAGCAAGACAAGAGAGCAAGCGAGCTAGCCACATTTGAGAGCAAGCGAGCGAGCCAGATGTGAGAGCAAGCAAGCGAGCCAGATTTGAGAGTGAGCGCGCAAGATATGCGAGCGAGCCAGATAAGAGAGCGAGCCAGACAAGAGAGCAAGCGAGCGAGCCAGATATGAGAGCAAGCGAGCAAGCCAGATATGAGAGCGAGCGAGCCAGACATGAGACGGAGCGAGTAATATATGAGAGCGAGCGAACCAGATATGCGAGCGAGCCATAAAAGAGAGCGAGACAGACAAGAGAGCAAGCGAGCGAGCCAGATATGAGAGCAAGCTAGCAAGCCAGATATGAGAGCGAGCCAGATAAGAGAGCGAGCCAGACAAGAGAGCAACCGAGCGAGCCAAATATGAGAGCAAGCGAGCCAGCTAGATGTGAGAGCGAGCGAGCCAGATATGTGAGCGAGCCAGATAAGAGAGCGAGCCAGACAAGAGAGCAGGCGAGCGAGCCAGATATGAGAGCAAGCGAGCGAGCCAGATATGAGAGCGAGCGAGCCAGATAAGAGAGCAAGCCAGACAAAAGAGCAAGCGTGCAAGCCAGATATGCTAGCGAGCAAGCCAGATAAGAGAGCGAGCCAGACAGGAGAGCAAGCGAGCGAGCCAGATATGAGAGCAAGCGAACCAGCCAGATATGAGAGCGAGCGAGCCAGATATGCGAGCGAGCCAGATAAGAGAGCGAGCCAGACAAGAGAGCAAGCGAGCGAGCCAGATATGAGAACAAGCGAGCGAGCCAGATATGAGAGCAAGCGAGCAAGCCAGATATGAGAGCAAGCGAGCAAGCCAGATATGAGAGCGAGCGAGCCAGACATGAGAGCGAGCGAGCCAGATATGCGAGCGAGCGAGCCAGATAAGAGAGCGAGCCAGACAAGAGAGCAAGCGAGCGAGCCAGATGTGAGAGCATGGGAGCCAGATATGCGTGCGAGCGATAAAAGAGAGCGAGCCAGACAAGAGAGCAAGCGAGCGAGCCAGATATGAGAGCAAGCAAACCAGCCAGATATGAGAGCGAGCGAGCCAGATATGAGAGCGAGCAAGACAAGAGAGCAAGCGAGCTAGCCAGATATGAGAGCAAGCGAGCGAGCAAGATTTGAGAGCAGCGAGCCAGATATGCGAGCGAGCCAGATAAGAGAGCGAGCCAGACAAGAGAGCAAGCGAGCGAGCCAGATATGAGAAAAAGTGAGCGAGCCAGATATGAGAGCAAGCGAGCGAGCCAGATATGAGAGCAAGCGAGCAAGCCAGATATGAGAGCAAGCGAGCGAGCCAGATTTGAGAGCGAGCGAGCTAGATATGCGAGCGAGCCAGATAAGAGAGTGAGCCAGACAAGAGAGCAAGCGAGCGAGCCAGATATGAGAGTAAGCAAGCGAGCCAGATATGAGAGCAAGCGAGCAAGCCAGATATGAGAGCGAAGCGAGCCAGACATGAGAGCGAGCGAGCCAGATATGCGAGCGAGCCAGATAAGAGAGCGAACCAGACAAGAGAGCAAGCGAGCGAGCCAGATGTGAGAGCAAGCTAGCCAGATATGCGAGCGAGCCATAAAAGAGAGCGAGACAGACAAGAGAGCAAGCGAGCGAGCCAGATATGAGAGCGAGCTAGCAAGGCAGATATAAGAGCGAGCCAGATAAGAGAGCGAGCCAGACAAGAGAGCAAGCGAGCCAGATATGAGAGCAAGCGAGCCAGCTAGATGTGAGAGCGAGCGAGCCAGGTATGCGAGCGAGCCAGATAAGAGAGCGAGCCAGACAAGAGAGCAAGCGAGAAAGCCAGATATGAGAGCGAGCCAGACATGAGAGCAAGCGAGCGAGCCAGATATGAGAGCGAGCGAGCCAGATAAGAGAGCAAGCCAGACAAGAGAGCAAGCGTGCGAGCCAGATATGCTAGCGAGCAAGCCAGATAAGAGAGCGAGCCAGACAAGAAAGCAAGCGAGCGAGCCAGATATGAGAGCAAGCGAGCCAGCCAGATATGAGAGAGAGCGAGCCAGATAAGAGAGCGAGCAAGGCAAGAGAGCAAGCGAGCTAGCCAGATATGAGAGCAAGCGAGCGAGCCAGATTTGAGAGCGAGCAAGCCAGATATGCGAGCGAGCCAGATAAGAGAGCGAGCCAGACAAGAGAGCAAGCGAGCGAGCCAGATATGAGAGCAAGCGAGCGAGCCGAATATGAGAGCAAGCGAGCAAGCCAGATATGAGAGCAAGCGAGCGAGCCAGATATGCAAACGAGCCATAAAAGAGAGTGAGACAGACAAGAAAGCAAGCGAGCGAGCCAGATATGAGAGCAAGCGAGCCAGCCAGACATGAGAGCAAGCGAGCCAGCCAGATGTGAGAGCGAGCGAGCCAGATAAGAGATCGAGCAAGACAAGAGAGCAAGCGAGCTAGCCAGATATGAGAGCAAGCGAGCGAGCCAGATTTGAAAGCGAGCGAGCCAGATATGCGAGCGAGCCAGATAAGAGAGCGAGCCAGACAAGAGAGCAAGCGAGCGAGCCAGACAAGAGAGCAAGCGAGCGAGCCAGATATGAGAAAAAGCGAGCGAGCCAGATATGAGAGCAAGCGAGCGAGCCAGATATGAGAGCAAGCGAGCAAGCCAGATATGAGAGCAAGCGAGCGAGCCAGATTTGAGAGCGAGCGAGCCAGATATGCGAGCGAGCCAGATAAGAGAGTGAGCCAGACAAGAGAGCAAGCGAGCGAGCCAGATATGAGAGTAAGCGAGCGAGCCAGATATGAGAGCAAGCGAGCAAGCCAGATATGAGAGCGAAGCGAGCCAGACATGAGAGCGAGCTAGCCAGATATGCGAGCGAGCCAGATAAGAGAGCGAGCCAGACAAGAGAGCAAGCGAGCGAGCCAGATGTGAGAGCAAGCTAGCCAGATATGCGAGCGAGCCATAAAAGAGAGCGAGATAGACAAGAGAGCAAGCGAGCCAGATATGAGAGCGAGCTAGCAAGGCAGATATAAGAGCGAGCCAGATAAGAGAGCGAGCCAGACAAGAGAGCAAGCGAGCCAGACATGAGAGCAAGCGAGCCAGCTAGATGTGAAAGCGAGCGAGCCAGGTATGCGAGCGAGCCAGATAAGAGAGCGAGCCAGACAAGAGAGCAAGCCGGAAAGCCAGATATGAGAGCGAGCCAGACAAGAGAGCAAGTGAGCCAGATATGAGAGCAAGCGAGCCAGCTAGATGTGAAAGCGAGCGAGCCAGGTATGCGAGCGAGCCAGATAAGAGAGCGAGCCAGACAAGAGAGCAAGCGAGAAAGCCAGATATGAGAGCAAGCGAGAGAGCCAGATATGAGAGCGAGCGAGCCAGATAACAGAGCGAGCAAGACAAGAGAGCAAGCGAGCTAGCCAGATATGAGAGCAAGCGAGCGAGACAGATTTGAGAGCGAGCGAGCCAGATATGCGAGCGAGCCAGATAAGAGAGCGAGCCAGACAAGAGAGCAAGCGAGCGAGCCAGATATGAGAGCAAGCGAGCCAGCCAGAAATGAGAGCAAGCGAGCCAGCCAGATGTGAGAGCGAGCCAGATATGCGAGCAAGCCAGATAAGAGAGCGAGCCAGACAAGAGAGCAAGCGAGAAAGCCAGATATGAGAGCGAGCGAGCCAGACATGAGAGCAAGCGAGCGAGCCAGACATGAGGGCAAGCGAGCGAGCCAGATATGAAAGCGAGCAAGCCAGATAAGAGAGCAAGCCAGACAAGAGAGCAAGCGTGCGAGCCAGATATGCTAGCGAGCAAACCAGATAAGAGAGCGAGCCAGACAAGAGAGCAAGCGAGCGAGCCAGATATGAGAGCAAGCGAGCCAGCCAGATATAAGAGCGAGCGAGCCAGATAAGAGAGCGAGCAAGACAAGAGAGCAAGCGAGCTAGCCACATTTGAGAGCAAGCGAGCGAGCCAGATGTGAGAGCAAGCAAGCGAGCCAGATTTGAGAGTGAGCGCGCAAGATATGCGAGCGAGCCAGATAAGAGAGCGAGCCAGACAAGAGAGCAAGCGAGCGAGCCAGATATGAGAGCAAGCGAGCAAGCCAGATATGAGAGCGAGCGAGCCAGACATGAGACGGAGCGAGTAAGATATGAGAGCGAGCGAACCAGATATGCGAGCGAGCCATAAAAGAGAGCGAGACAGACAAGAGAGCAAGCGAGCCAGATATGAGAGCAAGCTAGCAAGCCAGATATGAGAGCGAGCCAGATAAGAGAGCGAGCCAGACAAGAGAGCAACCGAGCGAGCCAAATATGAGAGCAAGCGAGCCAGCTAGATGTGAGAGCGAGCGAGCCAGATATGTGAGCGAGCCAGATAAGAGAGCGAGCCAGACAAGAGAGCAAGCGAGCGAGCCAGATATGAGAACAAGCGAGCGAGCCAGATATGAGAGCAAGCGAGCAAGCCAGATATGAGAGCAAGCGAGCAAGCCAGATATGAGAGCGAGCGAGCCAGACATGAGAGCGAGCGAGCCAGATATGCGAGCGAGCGAGCCAGATAAGAGAGCGAGCCAGACAAGAGAGCAAGCGAGCGAGCCAGATGTGAGAGCATGGGAGCCAGATATGCGTGCGAGCGATAAAAGAGAGCGAGCCAGACAAGAGAGCAAGCGAGCGAGCCAGATATGAGAGCAAGCAAACCAGCCAGATATGAGAGCGAGCGAGCCAGATATGAGAGCGAGCAAGACAAGAGAGCAAGCGAGCTAGCCAGATATGAGAGCAAGCGAGCGAGCAAGATTTGAGAGCAGCGAGCCAGATATGCGAGCGAGCCAGATAAGAGAGCGAGCCAGACAAGAGAGCAAGCGAGCGAGCCAGATATGAGAAAAAGTGAGCGAGCCAGATATGAGAGCAAGCGAGCGAGCCAGATATGAGAGCAAGCGAGCAAGCCAGATATGAGAGCAAGCGAGCGAGCCAGATTTGAGAGCGAGCGAGCTAGATATGCGAGCGAGCCAGATAAGAGAGTGAGCCAGACAAGAGAGCAAGCGAGCGAGCCAGATATGAGAGTAAGCAAGCGAGCCAGATATGAGAGCAAGCGAGCAAGCCAGATATGAGAGCGAAGCGAGCCAGACATGAGAGCGAGCGAGCCAGATATGCGAGCGAGCCAGATAAGAGAGCGAACCAGACAAGAGAGCAAGCGAGCGAGCCAGATGTGAGAGCAAGCTAGCCAGATATGCGAGCGAGCCATAAAAGAGAGCGAGACAGACAAGAGAGCAAGCGAGCGAGCCAGATATGAGAGCGAGCTAGCAAGGCAGATATAAGAGCGAGCCAGATAAGAGAGCGAGCCAGACAAGAGAGCAAGCGAGCCAGATATGAGAGCAAGCGAGCCAGCTAGATGTGAGAGCGAGCGAGCCAGGTATGCGAGCGAGCCAGATAAGAGAGCGAGCCAGACAAGAGAGCAAGCGAGAAAGCCAGATATGAGAGCGAGCCAGACATGAGAGCAAGCGAGCGAGCCAGATATGAGAGCGAGCGAGCCAGATAAGAGAGCAAGCCAGACAAGAGAGCAAGCGTGCGAGCCAGATATGCTAGCGAGCAAGCCAGATAAGAGAGCGAGCCAGACAAGAAAGCAAGCGAGCGAGCCAGATATGAGAGCAAGCGAGCCAGCCAGATATGAGAGAGAGCGAGCCAGATAAGAGAGCGAGCAAGGCAAGAGAGCAAGCGAGCTAGCCAGATATGAGAGCAAGCGAGCGAGCCAGATTTGAGAGCGAGCAAGCCAGATATGCGAGCGAGCCACATAAGAGAGCGAGCCAGACAAGAGAGCAAGCGAGCGAGCCAGATATGAGAGCAAGCGAGCGAGCCGAATATGAGAGCAAGCGAGCAAGCCAGATATGAGAGCAAGCGAGCGAGCCAGATATGCAAACGAGCCATAAAAGAGAGTGAGACAGACAAGAAAGCAAGCGAGCGAGCCAGATATGAGAGCAAGCGAGCCAGCCAGACATGAGAGCAAGCGAGCCAGCCAGATGTGAGAGCGAGCGAGCCAGATAAGAGATCGAGCAAGACAAGAGAGCAAGCGAGCTAGCCAGATATGAGAGCAAGCGAGCGAGCCAGATTTGAAAGCGAGCGAGCCAGATATGCGAGCGAGCCAGATAAGAGAGCGAGCCAGACAAGAGAGCAAGCGAGCGAGCCAGACAAGAGAGCAAGCGAGCGAGCCAGATATGAGAAAAAGCGAGCGAGCCAGATATGAGAGCAAGCGAGCGAGCCAGATATGAGAGCAAGCGAGCAAGCCAGATATGAGAGCAAGCGAGCGAGCCAGATTTGAGAGCGAGCGAGCCAGATATGCGAGCGAGCCAGATAAGAGAGTGAGCCAGACAAGAGAGCAAGCGAGCGAGCCAGATATGAGAGTAAGCGAGCGAGCCAGATATGAGAGCAAGCGAGCAAGCCAGATATGAGAGCGAAGCGAGCCAGACATGAGAGCGAGCTAGCCAGATATGCGAGCGAGCCAGATAAGAGAGCGAGCCAGACAAGAGAGCAAGCGAGCGAGCCAGATGTGAGAGCAAGCTAGCCAGATATGCGAGCGAGCCATAAAAGAGAGCGAGATAGACAAGAGAGCAAGCGAGCCAGATATGAGAGCGAGCTAGCAAGGCAGATATAAGAGCGAGCCAGATAAGAGAGCGAGCCAGACAAGAGAGCAAGCGAGCCAGACATGAGAGCAAGCGAGCCAGCTAGATGTGAAAGCGAGCGAGCCAGGTATGCGAGCGAGCCAGATAAGAGAGCGAGCCAGACAAGAGAGCAAGCCGGAAAGCCAGATATGAGAGCGAGCCAGACAAGAGAGCAAGTGAGCCAGATATGAGAGCAAGCGAGCCAGCTAGATGTGAAAGCGAGCGAGCCAGGTATGCGAGCGAGCCAGATAAGAGAGCGAGCCAGACAAGAGAGCAAGCGAGAAAGCCAGATATGAGAGCAAGCGAGCGAGCCAGATATGAGAGCGAGCGAGCCAGATAACAGAGCGAGCAAGACAAGAGAGCAAGCGAGCTAGCCAGATATGAGAGCAAGCGAGCGAGACAGATTTGAGAGCGAGCGAGCCAGATATGCGAGCGAGCCAGATAAGAGAGCGAGCCAGACAAGAGAGCAAGCGAGCGAGCCAGATATGAGAGCAAGCGAGCCAGCCAGAAATGAGAGCAAGCGAGCCAGCCAGATGTGAGAGCGAGCCAGATATGCGAGCAAGCCAGATAAGAGAGCGAGCCAGACAAGAGAGCAAGCGAGAAAGCCAGATATGAGAGCGAGCGAGCCAGACATGAGAGCAAGCGAGCGAGCCAGACATGAGGGCAAGCGAGCGAGCCAGATATGAAAGCGAGCAAGCCAGATAAGAGAGCAAGCCAGACAAGAGAGCAAGCGTGCGAGCCAGATATGCTAGCGAGCAAACCAGATAAGAGAGCGAGCCAGACAAGAGAGCAAGCGAGCGAGCCAGATATGAGAGCAAGCGAGCCAGCCAGATATAAGAGCGAGCGAGCCAGATAAGAGAGCGAGCAAGACAAGAGAGCAAGCGAGCTAGCCACATTTGAGAGCAAGCGAGCGAGCCAGATGTGAGAGCAAGCAAGCGAGCCAGATTTGAGAGTGAGCGCGCAAGATATGCGAGCGAGCCAGATAAGAGAGCGAGCCAGACAAGAGAGCAAGCGAGCGAGCCAGATATGAGAGCAAGCGAGCAAGCCAGATATGAGAGCGAGCGAGCCAGACATGAGACGGAGCGAGTAAGATATGAGAGCGAGCGAACCAGATATGCGAGCCAGCCATAAAAGAGAGCGAGACAGACAAGAGAGCAAGCGAGCGAGCCAGATATGAGAGCAAGCTAGCAAGCCAGATATGAGAGCGAGCCAGATAAGAGAGCGAGCCAGACAAGAGAGCAACCGAGCGAGCCAAATATGAGAGCAAGCGAGCCAGCTAGATGTGAGAGCGAGGGAGCCAGATATGTGAGCGAGCCAGATAAGAGAGCGAGCCAGACAAGAGAGCAAGCGAGCGAGCCAGATATGAGAGCAAGCGAGCGAGCCAGATATGAGAGCGAGCGAGCCAGATAAGAGAGCAAGCCAGACAAAAGAGCAAGCGTGCAAGCCAGATATGCTAGCGAGCAAGCCAGATAAGAGAGCGAGCCAGACAGGAGAGCAAGCGAGCGAGCCAGATATGAGAGCAAGCGAACCAGCCAGATATGAGAGCGAGCGAGCCAGATATGCGAGCGAGCCAGATAAGAGAGCGAGCCAGACAAGAGAGCAAGCGAGCGAGCCAGATATGAGAACAAGCGAGCGAGCCAGATATGAGAGCAAGCGAGCAAGCCAGATATGAGAGCAAGCGAGCAAGCCAGATATGAGAGCGAGCGAGCCAGACATGAGAGCGAGCGAGCCAGATATGCGAGCGAGCGAGCCAGATAAGAGAGCGAGCCAGACAAGAGAGCAAGCGAGCGAGCCAGATGTGAGAGCATGGGAGCCAGATATGCGTGCGAGCGATAAAAGAGAGCGAGCCAGACAAGAGAGCATGCGAGCGAGCCAGATATGAGAGCAAGCAAACCAGCCAGATATGAGAGCGAGCGAGCCAGATATGAGAGCGAGCAAGACAAGAGAGCAAGCGAGCTAGCCAGATATGAGAGCAAGCGAGCGAGCCAGATTTGAGAGCAGCGAGCCAGATATGCGAGCGAGCCAGATAAGAGAGCGAGCCAGACAAGAGAGCAAGCGAGCGAGCCAGATATGAGAAAAAGTGAGCGAGCCAGATATGAGAGCAAGCGAGCGAGCCAGATATGAGAGCAAGCGAGCAAGCCAGATATGAGAGCAAGCGAGCGAGCCAGATTTGAGAGCGAGCGAGCTAGATATGCGAGCGAGCCAGATAAGAGAGTGAGCCAGACAAGAGAGCAAGCGAGCGAGCCAGATATGAGAGTAAGCGAGCGTGCCAGATATGAGAGCAAGCGAGCAAGCCAGATATGAGAGCGAAGCGAGCCAGACATGAGAGCGAGCGAGCCAGATATGCGAGCGAGCCAGATAAGAGAGCGAACCAGACAAGAGAGCAAGCGAGCGAGCCAGATGTGAGAGCAAGCTAGCCAAATATGCGAGCGAGCCATAAAAGAGAGCGAGACAGACAAGAGAGCAAGCGAGCGAGCCAGATATGAGAGCGAGCTAGCAAGGCAGATATAAGAGCGAGCCAGATAAGAGAGCGAGCCAGACAAGAGAGCAAGCGAGCCAGATATGAGAGCAAGCGAGCCAGCTAGATGTGAGAGCAAGCGAGCCAGGTATGCGAGCGAGCCAGATAAGAGAGCGAGCCAGACAAGAGAGCAAGCGAGAAAGCCAGATATGAGAGCGAGCCTGACATGAGAGCAAGCGAGCGAGCCAGATATGAGAGCGAGCGAGCCAGATAAGAGAGCAAGCCAGACAAGAGAGCAAGCGTGCGAGCCAGATATGCTAGCAAGCAAGCCAGATAAGAGAGCGAGCCAGACAAGAAAGCAAGCGAGCGAGCCAGATATGAGAGCAAGCGAGCCAGCCAGATATGAGAGAGAGCGAGCCAGATAAGAGAGCGAGCAAGGCAAGAGAGCAAGCGAGCTAGCCAGATATGAGAGCAAGCGAGCGAGCCAGATTTGAGAGCGAGCAAGCCAGATATGCGAGCGAGCCAGATAAGAGAGCGAGCCAGACAAGAGAGCAAGCGAGCGAGCCAGATATGAGAGCAAGCGAGCGAGCCGAATATGAGAGCAAGCGAGCAAGCCAGATATGAGACTGAGCGAGCAAGCCAGATATGAGAGCAAGCGAGCGAGCCAGATATGCAAACGAGCCATAAAAGAGAGTGAGACAGACAAGAAAGCAAGCGAGCGAGCCAGATATGAGAGCAAGCGAGCCAGACAGACATGAGAGCAAGCGAGCCAGCCAGATGTGAGAGCGAGCGAGCCAGATAAGAGATCGAGCAAGACAAGAGAGCAAGCGAGTTAGCCAGATATGAGAGCAAGCGAGCGAGCCAGATTTGAAAGCGAGCGAGCCAGATATGCGAGCGAGCCAGATAAGAGAGCGAGCCAGACAAGAGAGCAAGCGAGCGAGCCAGACAAGAGAGCAAGCGAGCGAGCCAGATATGAGAAAAAGCGAGCGAGCCAGATATGAGAGCAAGCGAGCGAGCCAGATTTGAGAGCGAGCGAGCCAGATATGCGAGCGAGCCAGATAAGAGAGTGAGCCAGACAAGAGAGCAAGCGAGCGAGCCAGATATGAGAGTAAGAGAGCGAGCCAGATATGAGAGCAAGCGAGCAAGCCAGATATGAGAGCGAAGCGAGCCAGACATGAGAGCGAGCGAGCCAGATATGCGAGCGAGCCAGATAAGAGAGCGAGCCAGACAAGAGAGCAAGCGAGCGAGCCAGATGTGAGAGCAAGCTAGCCAGATATGCGAGCGAGCCATAAAAGAGAGCGAGTAGACAAGAGAGCAAGCGAGCGAGCCAGATATGAGAGCGAGCTAGCAAGGCAGATATAAGAGCGAGCCAGATAAGAGAGCGAGCCAGACAAGAGAGCAAGCGAGCCAGACATGAGAGCAAGCGAGCCAGCTAGATGTGAAAGCGAGCGAGCCAGGTATGCGAACGAGCCAGATAAGAGAGCGAGCCAGACAAGAGAGCAAGCGGGAAAGCCAGATATGAGAGCGAGCCAGACATGAGAGCAAGCGAGCGAGCCAGATATGAGAGCGAGCGAGCCAGATAAGAGAGCGAGCAAGACAAGAGAGCAAGCGAGCTAGCCAGATATGAGAGCAAGCGAGCGAGCCAGATTTGAGAGCGAGCGAGCCAGATATGCGAGCGAGCCAGATAAGAGAGCGAGCCAGACAAGAGAGCAAGCGAGCGAGCCAGATATGAGAGCAAGCGAGCCAGCCAGAAATGAGAGCAAGCGAGCCAGCCAGATGTGAGAGCGAGCGAGCCAGATATGCGAGCGAGCCAGATATGCGAGCAAGCCAGATAAGAGAGCGAGCCAGACAAGAGAGCAAGCGAGAAAGCCAGATATGAGAGCGTGCGAGCCAGACATGAGAGCAAGCGAGCGAGCCAGATATGAAAGCGAGCAAGCCAGATAAGAGAGCAAGCCAGACAAGAGAGCAAGCGTGCGAGCCAGATATGCTAGCGAGCAAACCAGATAAGAGAGCGAGCCAGACAAGAGAGCAAGCGAGCGAGCCAGATATGAGAGCAAGCGAGCCAGCCAGATATAAGAGCGAGCGAGCCAGATAAGAGAGCGAGCAAGACAAGAGAGCAAGCGAGCTAGCCACATTTGAGAGCAAGCGAGCGAGCCAGATGTGAGAGCGAGCGAGCAAGATATGCGAGCGAGCCAGATAAGAGAGCGAGCCAGACAAGAGAGCAGCGAGCAAACCAGATGTGAGAGAGAGCTAGCCAGATAAGAGAGCGAGCCAGACAATTAAGCAAGCAAGCGAGCCAGATATGAGAGCAAGAGAGCCACATATGAGAGCAAGCGAGCTAGCCAGATATGAGAGCAAGCAAGCGAGCCAGATTTGAGAGTGAGCGCGCAAGATATGCGAGCGAGCCAGATAAGAGAGCGAGCCAGACAAGAGAGCAAGCGAGCGAGCCAGATATGAGAGCAAGCGAGCAAGCCAGATATGAGAGCGAGCGAGCCAGACATGAGACGGAGCGAGTAAGATATGAGAGCGAGTGAACCAGATATGCGAGCGAGCCATAAAAGAGAGCGAGACAGACAAGAGAGCAAGCGAGCGAGCCAGATATGAGAGCAAGCTAGCAAGCCAGATATGAGAGCGAGCCAGATAAGAGAGCGAGCCAGACAAGAGAGCAAGCGAGCGAGCCAAATATGAGAGCAAGCGAGCCAGCTAGATGTGAGAGCGAGCGAGCCAGATATGTGAGCGAGCCAGATAAGAGAGCGAGCCAGACAAGAGAGCAAGCGAGCGAGCCAGATATGAGAGCAAGCGAGCGAGCCAGATATGAGAGCGAGCGAGCCAGATAAGAGAGCAAGCCAGACAAAAGAGCAAGCGTGCAAGCCAGATATGCTAGCGAGCAAGCCAGATAAGAGAGCGAGCCAGACAGGAGAGCAAGCGAGCGAGCCAGATATGAGAGCAAGCGAGCCAGCCAGATATGAGAGCGAGCGAGCCAGATATGCGAGCGAGCCAGATAAGAGAGCGAGCCAGACAAGAGAGCAAGCGAGCGAGCCAGATATGAGAACAAGCGAGCGAGCCAGATATGAGAGCAAGCGAGCAAGCCAGATATGAGAGCAAGCGAGCAAGCCAGATATGAGAGCGAGCGAGCCAGACATGAGAGCGAGCGAGCCAGATATGCGAGCGAGCGAGCCAGATAAGAGAGCGAGCCAGACAAGAGAGCAAGCGAGCGAGCCAGATGTGAGAGCAAGGGAGCCAGATATGCGTGCGAGCGATAAAAGAGAGCGAGACAGACAAGAGAGCAAGCGAGCGAGCCAGATATGAGAGCGAGCTAGCAAGGCAGATATAAGAGCGAGCCAGATAAGAAAGCGAGCCAGACAAGAAAGCAAGCGAGCCAGATATGAGAGCAAGGGAGACAGCTAGATGTGAGAGCGAGCGAGCCAGGTATGAGAGTGAGCCAGATAAGAGAGCGAGCCAGACAAGAGAGCAAGCGAGAAAGCCAGATATGAGAGCGAGCGAGTCAGAGATGAGAGCAAGCGAGCGAGCCAGATATGAGAGCGATCGAGCCAGATAAGAGAGCAAGCGTGCGAGCCAGATATGCTAGCGAGCAAGCCAGATAAGAAAGCGAGCCAGGCAAAAGAGCAAGCGAGCGAGCCCGATATGAGAGCAAGCGAGCGAGCCAGATGTGACAGCGAGACAGATAAGAGAGCAAGCCAGACAAGAGAGCAAGCGAGCGAGCCAGATATGAGAGTAAGCGAGCGAGCCAGATAGAAAGCAAGCGAGCAAGCCAGATATGAGAGCGAGCGAGCCAGACATGAGAGCGAGCGAGCCAGATATGCGAGCGAGCCAGATAAGAGAGCGAGCCAGACAAGAGAGCAAGCGAGCGAGCCAGATGTGAGAGCAAGCTAGCCAGATATGCGAGCGAGCCATAAAAGAGAGCGAGACAGACAAGAGAGCAAGCGAGCGAGCCAGATATGAGAGCGAGCTAGCAAGGCAGATATAAGAGCGAGCCAGATAAGAGAGCGAGCCAGACAGGAGAGCAAGCGAGCCAGATATGAGAGCGACCCAGACAAGAGAGCAAGCGAGCGAGCCAGATATGAGAGCCAGATATGAGAGCGAGCCAGATAAGAGAGCGACCCAGACAAGAGAGCAAGCGAGCGAGCCAGATATGAGAGCGATCGAGCCAGATAAGAGAGCAAGCGAGCGAGCCAGATATGAGAGCAAGCGAGCGAGCCAGACATGAGAGCAAGCGAGCGAGCCAGATATGAGAGCGATCCAGCCAGATAAGAGAGCAAGCGTGCGAGCCAGATATGCTAGCGAGCAAGCCAGATAAGAGAGCGAGCCAGACAAGAGAGCAAGTGAGCGAGCCAGATATGAGAGCAAGCGAGCGAGCCAGATGTGAGAGCGAGACAGATAAGAGAGCAAGCCAGACAAGAGAGCAAGCGTGCGAGCCAGATATGCTAGCGAGCAAGCCAGATAAGAGAGCGAGCCAGACAAGAGAGCAAGCGAGCGAGCCAGATATGAGAGCAATCGAACCAGCCAGATATGAGAGCGAGCGAGCCAGATATGAGAGCGAGCAAGACAAGAGAGAAAGCGAGCTAGCCAAATATGAGAGCAAGCGAGCGAGCCAGATATGAGAGCAAGCGAGCAAGCCAGATATGAGAGCAAGCGAGCAAGCCAGATATGAGAGCAAGCGAGCAAGCCAGATTTGAGAGCGAGCGAGCCAGATATGCGAGCGAGCCAGAGAAGAGAGTGAGCCAGACAAGAGAGCAAGCGAGCGAGCCAGATATGAGAAAAAGCGAGCGAGCCAGATATGAGAGCAAGCGAGCGAGCCAGATATGAGAGCAAGCGAGCAAGCCAGATATGAAAGCAAGCGAGCAAGCCAGATTTGAGAGCGAGCGAGCCAGATATGCGAGCGAGCCAGATAAGAGAGTGAGCCAGACAAGAGAGCAAGCGAGCGAGCCAGATATGAGAGTAAGCGAGCGAGCCAGACAAGAGAGCAAGCGAGCGAGCCAGATATGAGAGCAAGCGAGCGAGCCAGATATGAGAGCGAGCGAGCCAGATAAGAGAGCAAGCCAGATAAAAGAGCAAGCGTGCAAGCCAGATATGCTAGCGAGCAAGCCAGATAAGAGAGCGAGCCAGACAGGAGAGCAAGCGAGCGAGCCAGATATGAGAGCAAGCGAACCAGCCAGATATGAGAGCGAGCGAGCCAGATATGAGAGCGAGCGAGCCAGACATGAGAGCGAGCGAGCCAGATATGCGAGCGAGCGAGCCAGATAAGAGAGCGAGCCAGACAAGAGAGCAAGCGAGCGAGCCAGATGTGAGAGCATGGGAGCCAGATATGCGTGCGAGCGATAAAAGAGAGCGAGCCAGACAAGAGAGCAAGCGAGCGAGCCAGATATGAGAGCAAGCAAACCAGCCAGATATGAGAGCAAGCGAGCCAGATATGAGAGCGAGCAAGACCAGAGAGCAAGCGAGCTAGCCAGATATGAGAGCAAGCGAGCGAGCCAGATTTGAGAGCAGCGAGCCAGATATGAGAAAAAGCGAGCGAGCCAGATATGAGAGCAAGCGAGCGAGCCAGATATGAGAGCAAGCGAGCAAGCCAGATATGAAAGCAAGCGAGCAAGCCAGATTTGAGAGCGAGCGAGCCAGATATGCGAGCGAGCCAGATAAGAGAGTGAGCCAGACAAGAGAGCAAGCGAGCGAGCCAGATATGAGAGTAAGCGAGCGAGCCAGATATGAGAGCAAGCGAGCGAGCCAGATATGTGAGCGAGCCAGATAAGAGAGTGAGCCAGACAAGAGAGCAAGCGAGCGAGCCAGATATGAGAGCAAGCGAGCGAGCCAGATATGAGAGCGAGCGAGCCAGATAAGAGAGCAAGCCAGACAAAAGAGCAAGCGTGCAAGCCAGATATGCTAGCGAGCAAGCCAAATAAGAGAGCGAGCCAGACAGGAGAGCAAGCGAGCGAGCCAGATATGAGAGCAAGCGAACCAGCCAGATATGAGAGCGAGCGAGCCAGATATGAGAGCGAGCGAGCCAGACATGAGAGCGAGCGAGCCAGATATGCGAGCGAGCGAGCCAGATAAGAGAGCGAGCCAGACAAGAGAGCAAGCGAGCGAGCCAGATGTGAGAGCATGGGAGCCAGATATGCGTGCGAGCGATTAAAGAGAGCGAGCCAGACAAGAGAGCAAGCGAGCGAGCCAGATATGAGAGCAAGCAAACCAGCCAGATATGAGAGCGAGCGAGCCAGATATGAGAGCGAGCAAGACAAGAGAGCAAGCGAGCTAGCCAGATATGAGAGCAAGCGAGCGAGCCAGATTTGAGAGCAGCGAGCCAGATATGCGAGCGAGCCAGATAAGAGAGCGAGCCAGACAAGAGAGCAAGCGAGCGAGCCAGATATGAGAAAAAGTGAGCGAGCCAGATATGAGAGCAAGCGAGCGAGCCAGATATGAGAGCAAGCGAGCAAGCCAGATATGAGAGCAAGCGAGCGAGCCAGATTTGAGAGCGAGCGAGCTAGATATGCAAGCGAGCCAGATAAGAGAGTGAGCCAGACAAGAGAGCAAGCGAGCGAGCCAGATATGAGAGTAAGCGAGCGAGCCACATATGAGAGCAAGCGAGCAAGCCAGATATGAGAGCGAAGCGAGCCAGACATGAGAGCGAGCGAGCCAAATATGCGAGCGAGCCAGATAAGAGAGCGAACCAGACAAGAGAGCAAGCGAGCGAGCCAGATGTGAGAGCAAGCTAGCCAGATATGCGAGCGAGCCATAAAAGAGAGCGAGACAGACAAGAGAGCAAGCGAGCGAGCCAGATATGAGAGCGAGCTAGCAAGGCAGATATAAGAGCGAGCCAGATAAGAGAGCAAGCCAGACAAGAGAGCAAGCGAGCGAGCCAGATATGAGAGTAAGCGAGCGAGCCAGATATGAGAGCAAGCGAGCGAGCCAGATATGTGAGCGAGCCAGATAAGAGAGCGAGCCAGACAAGAGAGCAAGCGAGCGAGCCAGATATGAGAGCAAGCGAGCGAGCCAGATATGAGAGCGAGCGAGCCAGATAAGAGAGCAAGCCAGACAAAAGAGCAAGCGTGCAAGCCAGATATGCTAGCGAGCAAGCCAGATAAGAGAGCGAGCCAGACAGGAGAGCAAGCGAGCGAGCCAGATATGAGAGCAAGCGAACCAGCCAGATATGAGAGCGAGCGAGCCAGATATGAGAGCGAGCGAGCCAGATATGAGAGCAAGCGAGCAAGCCAGATATGAAAGCAAGCGAGCAAGCCAGATTTGAGAGCGAGCGAGCCAGATATGCGAGCGAGCCAGATAAGAGAGTGAGCCAGACAAGAGAGCAAGCGAGCGAGCCAGATATGAGAGTAAGCGAGCGAGCCAGATATGAGAGCAAGCGAGCAAGCCAGATATGAGAGCGAAGCGAGCCAGACATGAGAGCGAGCGAGCCAGATATGCGAGCGAGCGAGCCAGATAAGAGAGCGAGCCAGACAAGAGAGCAAGCGAGCGAGCCAGATGTGAGAGCATGGGAGCCAGATATGCGTGCGAGCGATAAAAGAGAGCGAGCCAGACAAGAGAGCAAGCGAGCGAGCCAGATATGAGAGCAAGCAAACCAGCCAGATATGAGAGCGAGCGAGCCAGATATGAGAGTGAGCAAGACAAGAGAGCAAGCGAGCTAGCCAGATATGAGAGCAAGCGAGCGAGCCAGATTTGAGAGCAGCGAGCCAGATATGCGAGCGAGCCAGATAAGAGAGCGAGCCAGACAAGAGAGCAAGCGAGCGAGCCAGATATGAGAAAAAGTGAGCGAGCCAGATATGAGAGCAAGCGAGCGAGCCAGATATGAGAGCAAGCGAGCAAGCCAGATATGAGAGCAAGCGAGCGAGCCAGATTTGAGAGCGAGCGAGCTAGATATGCGAGCGAGCCAGATAAGAGAGTGAGCCAGACAAGAGAGCAAGCGAGCGAGCCAGATATGAGAGTAAGCGAGCGAGCCAGATATGAGAGCAAGCGAGCAAGCCAGATATGAGAGCGAAGCGAGCCAGACATGAGAGCGAGCGAGCCAGATATGCGAGCGAGCCAGATAAGAGAGCGAACCAGACAAGAGAGCAAGCGAGCGAGCCAGATGTGAGAGCAAGCTAGCCAGATATGCGAGCGAGCCATAAAAGAGAGCGAGACAGACAAGAGAGCAAGCGAGCGAGCCAGATATGAGAGCGAGCTAGCAAGGCAGATATAAGAGCGAGCCAGATAAGAGAGCGAGCCAGACAAGAGAGCAAGCGAGCCAGATATGAGAGCAAGCGAGCCAGCTAGATGTGAGAGCGAGCGAGCCAGGTATGCGAGCGAGCCAGATAAGAGAGCGAGCCAGACAAGAGAGCAAGCGAGAAAGCCAGATATGAGAGCGAGCCAGACATGAGAGCAAGCGAGCGAGCCAGATATGAGAGCGAGCGAGCCAGATAAGAGAGCAAGCCAGACAAGAGAGCAAGCGTGCGAGCCAGATATGCTAGCGAGCAAGCCAGATAAGAGAGCGAGCCAGACAAGAAAGCAAGCGAGCGAGCCAGATATGAGAGCAAGCGAGCCAGCCAGATATGAGAGAGAGCGAGCCAGATAAGAGAGCGAGCAAGGCAAGAGAGCAAGCGAGCTAGCCAGATATGAGTGCAAGCGAGCGAGCCAGATTTGAGAGCGAGCAAGCCAGATATGCGAGCGAGCCAGATAAGAGAGCGAGCCAGACAAGAGAGCAAGCGAGCGAGCCAGATATGAGAGCAAGCGAGCGAGCCGAATATGAGAGCAAGCGAGCAAGCCAGATATGAGACTGAGCGAGCAAGCCAGATATGAGAGCAAGCGAGTGAGCCAGATATGCAAACGAGCCATAAAAGAGAGTGAGACAGACAAGAAAGCAAGCGAGCGAGCCAGATATGAGAGCAAGCGAGCCAGCCAGACATGAGAGCAAGCGAGCCAGCCAGATGTGAGAGCGAGCGAGCCAGATAAGAGATCGAGCAAGACAAGAGAGCAAGCGAGCTAGCCAGATATGAGAGCAAGTGAGCGAGCCAGATTTGAAAGCGAGCGAGCCAGATATGCGAGCGAGACAGATAAGAGAGCGAGCCAGACAAGAGAGCAAGCGAGCGAGCCAGACAAGAGAGCAAGCGAGCGAGCCAGATATGAGAAAAAGCGAGCGAGCCAGATATGAGAGCAAGCGAGCGAGCCAGATATGAGAGCAAGCGAGCAAGCCAGATATGAGAGCAAGCGAGCGAGCCAGATTTGAGAGCGAGCGAGCCAGATATGTGAGCGAGCCAGATAAGAGAGTGAGCCAGACAAGAGAGCAAGCGAGCGAGCCAGATATGAGAGTAAGCGAGCGAGCCAGATATGAGAGCAAGCGAGCAAGCCAGATATGAGAGCGAAGCGAGCCAGACATGAGAGCGAGCGAACCAGATATGCGAGCGAGCCAGATAAGAGAGCGAGCCAGACAAGAGAGCAAGCGAGCGAGCCAGATGTGAGAGCAAGCTAGCCAGATATGCGAGCGAGCCATAAAAGAGAGCGAGACAGACAAGAGAGCAAGCGAGCGAGCCAGATATGAGAGCGAGCTAGCAAGGCAGATATAAGAGCGAGCCAGATAAGAGAGCGAGCCAGACAAGAGAGCAAGCGAGCCAGACATGAGAGCAAGCGTGCCAGCTAAATGTGAAAGCGAGCGAGCCAGGTATGCGAGCGAGCCAGATAAGAGAGCGAGCCAGACAAGAGAGCAAGCGGGAAAGCCAGATATGAGAGCGAGCCAGACATGAGAGCAAGCGAGCGAGCCAGATATGAGAGCGAGCGAGCCAGATAAGAGAGCGAGCAAGACAAGAGAGCAAGCGAGCTAGCCAGATATGAGAGCAAGCGAGCGTGCCAGATTTGAGAGCGAGCGAGCCAGATATGCGAGCGAGCCAGATAAGAGAGCGAGCCAGACAAGAGAGCAAGCGAGTGAGCCAGATATGAGAGCAAGCGAGCCAGCCAGAAATGAGAGCAAGCAAGCCAGCCAGATGTGAGTGCGAGCGAGCCAGATATGCGAGCGAGCCAGATATGCGAGCAAGCCAGATAAGAGAGCGAGCCAGACAAGAGAGCAAGCGAGAAAGCCAGATATGAGAGCGAGCGAGCCAGACATGAGAGCAAGCGAGCGAGCCAGATATGAAAGCGAGCAAGCCAGATAAGAGAGCAAGCCAGACAAGAGAGCAAGCGTGCGAGCCAGATATGCTAGCGAGCAAACCAGATAAGAGAGCGAGCCAGACAAGAGAGCAAGCGAGCGAGCCAGATATGAGAGCAAGCGAGCCAGCCAGATATAAGAGCGAGCGAGCCAGATAAGAGAGCGAGCAAGACAAGAGAGCAAGCGAGCTAGCCACATTTGAGAGCAAGCGAGCGAGCCAGATGTGAGAGCGAGCGAGCAAGATATGCGAGCGAGCCAGATAAGAGAGCGAGCCAGACAAGAGAGCAGCGAGCAAGCCAGATGTGAGAGAGAGCTAGCCAGATAAGAGAGCGAGCCAGACAATTAAGCAAGCAAGCGAGCCAGATATGAGAGCAAGAGAGCCACATATGAGAGCAAGCGAGCTAGCCAGATATAAGAGCAAGCAAGCGAGCCAGATTTGAGAGTGAGCGCGCAAGATATGCGAGCGAGCCAGATAAGAGAGCGAGCCAGACAAGAGAGCAAGCGAGCGAGCCAGATATGAGAGCAAGCGAGCAAGCCAGATATGAGAGCGAGCGAGCCAGACATGAGACGGAGCGAATAAGATATGAGAGCGAGCGAACCAGATATGCGAGCGAGCCATAAAAGAGAGCGAGACAGACAAGAGAGCAAGCGAGCGAGCCAGATATGAGAGCAAGCTAGCAAGCCAGATATGAGAGCGAGCCAGATAAGAGAGCGAGCCAGACAAGAGAGCAAGCGAGCGAGCCAAATATGACAGCAAGCGAGCCAGCTAGATGTGAGAGCGAGCGAGCCAGATATGTGAGCGAGCCAGATAAGAGAGCGAGCCAGACAAGAGAGCAAGCGAGCGAGCCAGATATGAGAGCAAGCGAGCGAGCCAGATATGAGAGCGAGCGAGCCAGATAAGAGAGCAAGCCAGACAAAAGAGCAAGCGTGCAAGCCAGATATGCTAGCGAGCAAGCCAGATAAGAGAGCGAGCCAGACAGGAGAGCAAGCGAGCGAGCCAGATATGAGAGCAAGCGAACCAGCCAGATATGAGAGCGAGCGAGCCAGATATGCGAGCGAGCCAGATAAGAGAGCGAGCCAGACAAGAGAGCAAGCGAGCGAGCCAGATATGAGAACAAGCGAGCGAGCCAGATATGAGAGCAAGCGAGCAAGCCAGATATGAGAGCAAGCGAGCAAGCCAGATATGAGAGCGAGCGAGCCAGACATGAAAGCGAGCGAGCCAGATATCCGAGCGAGCGAGCCAGATAAGAGAGCGAGCCAGACAAGAGAGCAAGCGAGCGAGCCAGATGTGAGAGCAAGGGAGCCAGATATGCGTGCAAGCGATAAAAGAGAGCGAGACAGACAAGAGAGCAAGCGAGCGAGCCAGATATGAGAGCGAGCTAGCAAGGCAGATATAAGAGCGAGCCAGATAAGAAAGCGAGCCAGACAAGAGAGCAAGCGAGCCAGATATGAGAGCAAGGGAGACAGCTAGATGTGAGAGCGAGCGAGCCAGGTATGAGAGCGAGCCAGATAAGAGAGCCAGCCAGACAAGAGAGCAAGCGAGAAAGCCAGATATGAGAGCGAGCGAGCCAGACATGAGAGCAAGCGAGCGAGCCAGATATGAGAGCGATCGAGCCAGATAAGAGAGCAAGCGTGCGAGCCAGAAATGCTAGCGAGCAAGCCAGATAAGAGAGCGAGCCAGACAAAAGAGCAAGCGAGCGAGCCAGATATGAGAGCAAGCGAGCGAGCCAGATGTGAGAGCGAGACAGATAAGAGAGCAAGCCAGACAAGAGAGCAAGCGAGCGAGCCAGATATGAGAGTAAGCGAGCGAGCCAGATATGAGAGCAAGCGAGCAAGCCAGATATGAGAGCGAGCGAGCCAGACATGAGAGCGAGCGAGCCAGATATGCGAGTGAGCGAGCCAGATAAGAGAGCGAGCCAGACAAGAGAGCAAGCGAGCGAGCCAGATGTGAGAGCAAGCTAGCCAGATATGCGAGCGAGCCATAAAAGAGAGCGAGACAGACAAGAGAGCAAGCGAGCGAGCCAGATATGAGAGCGAGCTAGCAAGGCAGATATAAGAGCGAGCCAGATAAGAGAGCGAGCCAGACAGGAGAGCAAGCGAGTCAGATATGAGAGCGAGCCAGATAAGAGAGCGACCCAGACAAGAGAGCAAGCGAGCGAGCCAGATATGAGAGCCAGATATGAGAGCGAGCCAGATAAGAGAGCGACCCAGACAAGAGAGCAAGCGAGCGAGCCAGATATGAGAGCAAGCGAGCGAGCCGGATATGAGAGCAAGCGAGCGAGCCAGATATGAGAGCGATCGAGCCAGATAAGAGAGCAAGCGAGCGAGCCAGATATGAGAGCAAGCGAGCGAGCCAGACATGAGAGCAAGCGAGCGAGCCAGATATGAGAGCGATCGAGCCAGATAAGAGAGCAAGCGTGCGAGCCAGATATGCTAGCGAGCAAGCCAGATAAGAGAGCGAGCCAGACAAGAGAGCAAGTGAGCGAGCCAGATATGAGAGCAAGCAAGCGAGCCAGATGTGAGAGCGAGACAGATAAGAGAGCAAGCCAGACAAGAGAGCAAGCGTGCGAGCCAGATATGCTAGCGAGCAAGCCAGATAAGAGAGCGAGCCAGACAAGAGAGCAAGCGAGCGAGCCAGATATGAGAGCAATCGAACCAGCCAGATATGAGAGCGAGCGAGCCAGATATGAGAGCGAGCAAGACAAGAAAGAAAGCGAGCTAGCCAAATATGAGAGCAAGCGAGCGAGCCAGATATGAGAGCAAGCGAGCGAGCCAGATATGAGAGCAAGCGAGCAAGCCAGATATGAGAGCAAGCGAGCAAGCCAGATTTGAGAGCGAGCGAGCCAGATATGCGAGCGAGCCAGAGAAGAGAGCGAGCCAGACAAGAGAGCAAGCGAGCGAGCCAGATATGAGAAAAAGCGAGCGAGCCAGATATGAGAGCAAGCGAGCGAGCCAGATATGAGAGCAAGCGAGCAAGCCAGATATGAAAGCAAGCGAGCAAGCCAGATTTGAGAGCGAGCGAGCCAGATATGCGAGCGAGCCAGATAAGAGAGTGAGCCAGACAAGAGAGCAAGCGAGCGAGCCAGATATGAGAGTAAGCGAGCGAGCCAGATATGAGAGCAAGCGAGCAAGCCAGATATGAGAGCGAAGCGAGCCAGACATGAGGGCGAGCGAGCCAGATATGCGAGCGAGCGAGCCAGATAAGAGAGCGAGCCAGACAAGAGAGCAAGCGAGCGAGCCAGATATGAGAGCGAGCTAGCAAGGCAGATATAAGAGCGAGCCAGATATGCGAGCAAGCCAGATAAGAGAGCGAGCCAGACAAGAGAGCAAGCGAGAAAGCCAGATATGAGAGCGAGCGAGCCAGACATGAGAGCAAGCGAGCGAGCCAGATATGAAAGCGAGCAAGCCAGATAAGAGAGCAAGCCAGACAAGAGAGCAAGCGACCGAGCCAGATATGAGAGCAAGCGAGCGAGCCGGATATGAGAGCAAGCGAGCGAGCCAGATATGAGAGCGATCGAGCCAGATAAGAGAGCAAGCGAGCGAGCCAGATATGAGAGCAAGCGAGCGAGCCAGACATGAGAGCAAGCGAGCGAGCCAGATATGAGAGCGATCGAGCCAGATAAGAGAGCAAGCGTGCGAGCCAGATATGCTAGCGAGCAAGCCAGATAAGAGAGCGAGCCAGACAAGAGAGCAAGTGAGCGAGCCAGATATGAGAGCAAGCGAGCGAGCCAGATGTGAGAGCGAGACAGATAAGAGAGCAAGCCAGACAAGAGAGCAAGCGTGCGAGCCAGATATGCTAGCGAGCAAGCCAGATAAGAGAGCGAGCCAGACAAGAGAGCAAGCGAGCGAGCCAGATATGAGAGCAATCGAACCAGCCAGATATGAGAGCGAGCGAGCCAGATATGAGAGCGAGCAAGACAAGAGAGAAAGCGAGCTAGCCAAATATGAGAGCAAGCGAGCGAGCCAGATATGAGAGCAAGCGAGCGAGCCAGATATGAGAGCAAGCGAGCAAGCCAAATATGAGAGCAAGCGAGCAAGCCAGATTTGAGAGCGAGCGAGCCAGATATGCGAGCGAGCCAGAGAAGAGAGCGAGCCAGACAAGAGAGCAAGCGAGCGAGCCAGGCATGAGAGCAAGCGAGCGAGCCAGATATGAGAGCGATCGAGCCAGATAAGAGAGCAAGCGTGCGAGCCAGATATGCTAGCGAGCAAGCCAGATAAGAGAGCGAGCCAGACAAGAGAGCAAGTGAGCGAGCCAGATATGAGAGCAAGCGAGCGAGCCAGATGTGAGAGCGAGACAGATAAGAGAGCAAGCCAGACAAGAGAGCAAGCGTGCGAGCCAGATATGCTAGCGAGCAAGCCAGATAAGAGAGCGAGCAAGACAAGAGAGCAAGCGAGCGAGCCAGATATGAGAGCAATCGAACCAGCCAGATATGAGAGCGAGCGAGCCAGATATGAGAGCGAGCAAGACAAGAGAGAAAGCGAGCTAGCCAAATATGAGAGCAAGCGAGCGAGCCAGATATGAGAGCAAGCGAGCGAGCCAGATATGAGAGCAAGCGAGCAAGCCAAATATGAGAGCAAGCGAGCAAGCCAGATTTGAGAGCGAGCGAGCCAGATATGCGAGCGAGCCAGAGAAGAGAGCGAGCCAGACAAGAGAGCAAGCGAGCGAGCCAGATATGAGAAAAAGCGAGCGAGCCAGATATGAGAGCAAGCGAGCGAGCCAGATATGAGAGCAAGCGAGCAAGCCAGATATGAAAGCAAGCGAGCAAGCCAGATTTGAGAGCGAGCGAGCCAGATATGCGAGCGAGCCAGATAAGAGAGTGAGCCAGACAAGAGAGCAAGCGAGCGAGCCAGATATGAGAGTAAGCGAGCGAGCCAGATATGAGAGCAAGCGAGCAAGCCAGATATGAGAGCGAAGCGAGCCAGACATGAGAGCGAGCGAGCCAGATATGCGAGCGAGCGAGCCAGATAAGAGAGCGAGCCAGACAAGAGAGCAAGCGAGCGAGCCAGATGTGAGAGCAAGCTAGCCAGATATGCGAGCGAGCCATAAAAGAGAGCGAGACAGACAAGAGAGCAAGCGAGCGAGCCAGATATGAGAGCGAGCTAGCAAGGCAGATATAAGAGCGAGCCAGATATGCGAGCAAGCCAGATAAGAGAGCGAGCCAGACAAGAGAGCAAGCGAGAAAGCCAGATATGAGAGCGAGCGAGCCAGACATGAGAGCAAGCGAGCGAGCCAGATATGAAAGCGAGCAAGCCAGATAAGAGAGCAAGCCAGACAAGAGAGCAAGCGTGCGAGCCAGATATGCTAGCGAGCAAACCAGATAAGAGAGCGAGCCAGACAAGAGAGCAAGCGAGCGAGCCAGATATGAGAGCAAGCGAGCCAGCCAGATATAAGAGCGAGCGAGCCAGATAAGAGAGCGAGCAAGACAAGAGAGCAAGCGAGCTAGCCACATTTGAGAGCAAGCGAGCGAGCCAGATGTGAGAGCGAGCGAGCAAGATATGCGAGCGAGCCAGATAAGAGAGCGAGCCAGACAAGAGAGCAGCGAGCAAGCCAGATGTGAGAGAGAGCTAGCCAGATAAGAGAGCGAGCCAGACAATTAAGCAAGCAAGCGAGCCAGATATGAGAGCAAGAGAGCCACATATGAGAGCAAGCGAGCTAGCCAGATATGAGAGCAAGCAAGCGAGCCAGATTTGAGAGTGAGCGCGCAAGATATGCGAGCGAGCCAGATAAGAGAGCGAGCCAGACAAGAGAGCAAGCGAGCGAGCCAGATATGAGAGCAAGCGAGCAAGCCAGATATGAGAGCGAGCGAGCCAGACATGAGACGGAGCGAATAAGATATGAGAGCGAGCGAACCAGATATGCGAGCGAGCCATAAAAGAGAGCGAGACAGACAAGAGAGCAAGCGAGCGAGCCAGATATGAGAGCAAGCTAGCAAGCCAGATATGAGAGCGAGCCAGATAAGAGAGCGAGCCAGACAAGAGAGCAAGCGAGCGAGCCAAATATGAGAGCAAGCGAGCCAGCTAGATGTGAGAGCGAGCGAGCCAGATATGTGAGCGAGCCAGATAAGAGAGCGAGCCAGACAAGAGAGCAAGCGAGCGAGCCAGATATGAGAGCAAGCAAGCGAGCCAGATATGAGAGCGAGCGAGCCAGATAAGAGAGCAAGCCAGACAAAAGAGCAAGCGTGCAAGCCAGATATGCTAGCGAGCAAGCCAGATAAGAGAGCGAGCCAGACAGGAGAGCAAGCGAGCGAGCCAGATATGAGAGCAAGCGAACCAGCCAGATATGAGAGCGAGCGAGCCAGATATGCGAGCGAGCCAGATAAGAGAGCGAGCCAGACAAGAGAGCAAGCGAGCGAGCCAGATATGAGAACAAGCGAGCGAGCCAGATATGAGAGCAAGCGAGCAAGCCAGATATGAGAGCAAGCGAGCAAGCCAGATATGAGAGCGAGCGAGCCAGACATGAGAGCGAGCGAGCCAGATATGCGAGCGAGCGAGCCAGATAAGAGAGCGAGCCAGACAAGAGAGCAAGCGAGCGAGCCAGATGTGAGAGCAAGGGAGCCAGATATGCGTGCGAGCGATAAAAGAGAGCGAGACAGACAAGAGAGCAAGCGAGCGAGCCAGATATGAGAGCGAGCTAGCAAGGCAGATATAAGAGCGAGCCAGATAAGAGAGCGAGCCAGACAGGAGAGCAAGCGAGCCAGATATGAGAGCAAGGGAGACAGCTAGATGTGAGAGCGAGCGAGCCAGGTATGAGAGCGAGCCAGATAAGAGAGCGAGCCAGACAAGAGAGCAAGCGAGAAAGCCAGATATGAGAGCGAGCGAGCCAGACATGAGAGCAAGCGAGCGAGCCAGATATGAGAGCGATCGAGCCAGATAAGAGAGCAAGCGTGCGAGCCAGATATGCTAGCGAGCAAGCCAGATAAGAGAGCGAGCCAGACAAAAGAGCAAGCGAGCGAGCCAGATATGAGAGCAAGCGAGCGAGCCAGATGTGAGAGCGAGACAGATAAGAGAGCAAGCCAGACAAGAGAGCAAGCGAGCGAGCCAGATATGAGAGTAAGCGAGCGAGCCAGATATGAGAGCAAGCGAGCAAGCCAGATATGAGAGCGAGCAAGCCAGACATGAGAGCGAGCGAGCCAGATATGCGAGCGAGCGAGCCAGATAAGAGAGCGAGCCAGACAAGAGAGCAAGCGAGCGAGCCAGATGTGAGAGCAAGCTAGCCAGATATGCGAGCGAGCCATAAAAGAGAGCGAGACAGACAAGAGAGCAAGCGAGCGAGCCAGATATGAGAGCGAGCTAGCAAGGCAGATATAAGAGCGAGCCAGATAAGAGAGCGAGCCAGACAGGAGAGCAAGCGAGCCAGATATGAGAGCGAGCCAGATAAGAGAGCGACCCAGACAAGAGAGCAAGTGAGCGAGCCAGATATGAGAGCAAGCGAGCGAGCCGGATATGAGAGCAAGCGAGCGAGCCAGATATGAGAGCGATCGAGCCAGATAAGAGAGCAAGCGAGCGAGCCAGATATGAGAGCAAGCAAGCGAGCCAGACATGAGAGCAAGCGAGCGAGCCAGATATGAGAGCGATCGAGCCAGATAAGAGAGCAAGCGTGCGAGCCAGATATGCTAGCGAGCAAGCCAGATAAGAGAGCGAGCCAGACAAGAGAGCAAGCGAGCGAGCCAGATATGAGAGCAATCGAACCAGCCAGATATGAGAACGAGCGAGCCAGATATGAGAGCGAGCAAGACAAGAGAGAAAGCGAGCTAGCCAAATATGAGAGCAAGCGAGCGAGCCAGATATGAGAGCAAGCGAGCGAGCCAGATATGAGAGCAAGCGAGCAAGCCAGATATGAGAGCAAGCGAGCAAGCCAGATTTGAGAGCGAGCGAGCCAGATATGCGAGCGAGCCAGAGAAGAGAGCGAGCCAGACAAGAGAGCAAGCGAGCGAGCCAGACAAGAGAGCAAGCGAGCGAGCCAGATATGAGAAAAAGCGAGCGAGCCAGATATGAGAGCAAGCGAGCGAGCCAGATATGAGAGCAAGCGAGCAAGCCAGATATGAGAGCAAGCGAGCAAGCCAGATTTGAGAGCGAGCAAGCCAGATATGCGAGCGAGCCAGATAAGAGAGTGAGCCAGACAAGAGAGCAAGCGAGCGAGCCAGATATGAGAGTAAGCGAGCGAGCCAGATATGAGAGCAAGCGAGCAAGCCAGATATGAGAGCGAAGCGAGCCAGACATGAGAGCGAGCGAGCCAGATATGCGAGCGAGCGAGCCAGATAAGAGAGCGAGCCAGACAAGAGAGCAAGCGAGCCAGATGTGAGAGCAAGCTAGCCAGATATGCGAGCGAGCCATAAAAGAGAGCGAGACAGACTAGAGAGCAAGCGAGCGAGCCAGATATGAGAGCGAGCTAGCAAGGCAGATATAAGAGCGAGCCAGATAAGAGAGCAAGCCAGACAAGAGAGCAAGCGAGCCAGATATGAGAGCAAGCGAGCCAGCTAAATGTGAGAGCGAGCGAGCCAGGTATGCGAGCGAGCCAGATAAGAGAGCGAGCCAGACAAGAGAGCAAGCGAGAAAGCCAGATATGAGAGCGAGCCAGACATGAGAGCAAGCGAGCGAGCCAGATATGAGAGCGAGCGAGCCAGATAAGAGAGCAAGCCAGACAAGAGAGCAAGCGTGCGAGCCAGATATGCTAGCGAGCAAGCCAGATAAGAGAGCGAGCCAGACAAGAGAGCAAGCGAGCGAGCCAGATATGAGAGCAAGCGAGCCAGCCAGATATGAGAGCGAGCGAGCCAGATAAGAGAGCGAGCAAGACAAGAGAGCAAGCGAGCTAGCCAGATATGAGAGCAAGCGAGCGAGCCAGATTTGAGAGCGAGCGAGCAAGATATGCGAGCGAGCCAGTTAAGAGAGCGAGCCAGACAAGAGAGCAAGCGAGCGAGCCAGATATGAGAGCAAGCGAGCGAGCCGAATATGAGAGCAAGCGAGCAAGCCAGATATGAGAGTGAGCTAGCAAGCCAGATATGAGAGCAAGCGAGCGAGCCAGTTATGCAAACGAGCCATTAAAGAGAGTGAGACAGACAAGAGAGCAAGCGAGCGAGCCAGATATGAGAGCAAGCGAGCCAGCCAGAAATTAGAGCAAGCGAGCCAGCCAGATGTGAGAGCGAGCGCTCCAGATATGCGAGTGAGCCAGATATGCGAGCGAGCCAGATAAGAGAGGGAGCCAGACAAGAGAGCAAGCGAGAAAGCCAGATATGAAAGCGAGCGAACCAGACATGAGAGCAAGCGAGCGAGCCAGACATGAGAGCAAGTGAGCGAGCCAGATATGAAAGCGAGCGAGCCAGATAAGAGAGCAAGCCAGACAAGAGAGCAAGCGTGCGAGCCAGAAATGCTAGCGAGCAAACCAGATAAGAGAGCGAGCCAGACAAGAGAGCAAGCGAGCGAGCCAGATATGAGAGCAAGCGAGCCAGCCAGATATGAAAGCGAGCGAGCCAGATAAGAGAGCGAGCAAGACAAGAGAGCAAGCGAGCTAGCCAGATATGAGAGCAAGCGAGCGAGCCAGATTTGAGAGCGAGCGAGCCAGATATGCGAGCGAGCCAGATAAGAGAGCGAGCCAGACAAGAGAGCAAGCGAGCGAGCCAGATATGAGAACAAGCGAGCGAGCCGGATATGAGAGAAAGCGAGCAAGCCAGATATGAGAGCAAGCGAGCGAGACAGATTTGAAAGCGAGCGAGCCATAAAAGAGAGCGAGCCAGACAAGACAGCAAGCGAGCGAGCCAGATATGAGAGCAAGCGAGCGAGCCAGATATGAGAGCAAGCAAGCCAGCCAGATGTGAGAGCGAGCGAGCCAGATATGCGAGCAAGCCATATAAGAGAGCGAGCCAGATATGAGAGCAAGAGAGCAAGCCAGATATGAGAGCAAGCGAGCGAGCCAGATTTGGGAGCAAGCCAGATATAAGAGCAAGCGAGCGAGACAGATATTCGAGCGAGCCAGATAAGAGAGCGAGCCAGACAAGAAAGCAAACAAGCGAGCCAGATATGAGAGATAGCGAGCGAGCCAGATATGAGAGCAAGCGAGCAAGCCAGATATGAGAGCGAGCGAGCCAGACATGAGAGCGAGCAAGCCAGATATGCGAGCGAGCGAGCCATATAAGAGAGCGAGCCAGACAAGAGAGCAAGCGAGCGAGCCAGATGTGAGAGCGAGCGAGCCATAAAAGAGAGCGAGACAGGCAAGAGAGCAAGCCACATATGAGAGCAAGCGAGCGAGCCAGATTTGAGAGCAAGTGAGCGAGCCAGATATGCGAGCGAGCCAGATAAGAGAGCGAGCCAGACAAGAGAGCAAGCGAGCGAGCCAGATATGAGAGATAGCGAGCGAGCCAGATATGAGAGCAAGCGAGCAAGCAAGATATGAGAGCGAGCGAGCCAGACATGAGAGCGAGCAAGCCAGATATGCGAGCGAGCGAGCCATATAAGAGAGCGAGCCAGACAAGAGAGCAAGCGAGCGAGCCAGATGTGAGAGCGAGCGAGCCATAAAAGAGAGCGAGACAGACAAGAGAGCAAGCCACATATGAGAGCAAGCGAGCGAGCCAGATTTGAGAGCAAGTGAGCGAGCCAGATATGCGAGCGAGCCAGATAAGAGAGCGAGCCAGACAAGAGAGCAAGCGAGCGAGCCAGATATGAGAGATAGCGAGCGAGCCAGATATGAGAGCAAGCGAGCAAGCAAGATATGAGAGCGAGCGAGCCAGCCAGATATGAGAGCGAGCGAGCCAGACATGAGAGCGAGCGAGCCAGATATGCGAGCGAGCGAGCCAGATAAGAGAGCGAGCCAGACAAGAGAGCAAGCGAGCGAGCCAGATGTGAGAGCGAGCGAGCCAGATATGCGAGCGAGCCATAAAAGAGAGCAAGACAGACGAGAGCAAGCGAGCGAGCCAGATATGAGAGCAAGCTAGCAAGCCAGATATGAGAGCGAGCCAGATAAGAGAGCGAGCCAGACAAGAGAGCAAGTGAGCGAGCCAGATATGAGAGCAAGCGAGCCAGCTAGATGTGAGAGCGAGCGAGCCAGGTATGCGAGCTAGCCAGATAAGAGAGCGAGCCAGACAAGAGAGCAAGCGAGCGAGCCAGATATGAGAGCAAGCGAGCGAGCCAGATATGAGAGCAAGCGAGCGAGCCAGAAATGAGAGCAAGCGAGCCAGCCAGAAATGAGAGCAAGCGAGCCAGCCAGATGTGAGAGCGAGCGAGCCAGATATGCGAGCGAGCCAGATAAGAGAGCGAGCCAGACAAGAGAGCAAGCGAGCTAGCCAGATATGAGAGCAAGCGAGCGAGCCAGATTTGAGAGCGAGCGAGCCAGATATGCGAGCGAGCCAGATAAGAGAGCGAGCCAGACAAGAGAGCAAGCGAGCGAGCCAGATATGAGAGCAAGCGAGCGAGCCGGATATGAGAGCAAGCGAACAAGCCAGATATGAGAGCAAGCGAGCGAGCCAGATTTTAGAGCAAGCAAGCCAGATATGCAAGCGAGTCATAAAAGAGAGCGAGACAGACAAGAGAGCAAGCGAGAGAGCCAGATATGAGAGCAAGCTAGCAAGCCAGATATGAGAGCGAACCAGACAAGTGAGCAAGCAAGCGAGCCAGATATGAGAGCAAGCGAGCGAGCCAGATATGAGAGCAAGCAAGCCAGCCAGATGTGAGAGCGAGCGAGCCAGATATGCGAGCGAGCCAGATAAGAGAGCGAGCCAGACAAGAGAGCAAGCGAGCGTGCCAGATATGAGAGCAAGCGAGCGAGCCAGATATGAAAGTGAGCGAGCCAGACATGAGCGCAAGCGAGCGAGCCAGATATGAGAGCAAGCGAGTGATCCAGATATGCGAGCGAGCCAGACAAGAGCGCAAGCGAGCAAGCCAAATATGAGAGCAAGCGAGTGAGCCAGATGTGAGAGCGAGCGAGCCAGATATGCGAGCGAGCCTGATAAGAGAGCGAGCCAGACAAGAGAGCAAGCGAGCAAGCCAGATATGAGAGCAAGCGAGCGAGCCAGATGTGAGAGCGAGCGAGCCAGATAGGCGAGCGAGCAAGACAAGAGAGAAAGAGAGCTAGCCAAATATGAGAGCAAGCGAGCGAGCCAGATATGAGAGCGAGCGAGCCAGATATGCGAGCGAGCCAGATAAGAGAGCGAGCCAGACAAGAGAGCAAGCGAGCGAGCCAGATATGAGAACAAGCGAGCGAGCCAGATATGAGAGCGAGCCAGATAAGAGAGCGACCATACAAGAGAGCAAGTGAGAAAGCCAGATATGAGAGCGAGCGAGCCAGACATGAGAGCAAGCGAGCGAGCCAGATATGAGAGCGATCGAGCCAGATAAGAGAGCAAGCCAGACAAGAGAGCAAGCGTGCGAGCCAGATATGCTAACGAGCAAGCCAGATAAGAGAGCGAGCCAGACAAGAGAGCAAGCGAGCGAGCCAGATATGAGAGCAAGCGAGCGAGCCAGATGTGAGAGCGAGACAGATAAGAGAGCAAGCCAGACAAGAGAGCAAGCGTGCGAGCCAGATATGCTAGCGAGCAAGCCAGATAAGAGAGCGAGCCAGACAAGAGAGCAAGTGAGCGAGCCAGATATGAGAGTAGGCGAACCAGCCAGATATGAGAGTGAGCGAGCCAGATATGAGAGTGAGCAAGACAAGAGAGAAAGCGAGCTAGCCAAATATGAGAGCAAGTGAGCGTGCCAGACAAGAGAGCGAGCGAGCCAGATATGCGAGCGAGCCAGAGAAGAGAGCGAGCCAGACAAGAGAGCAAGCGAGCGAGCCAGATATGAGAAAAAGCGAGCGAGCCAGATATGAGAGCAAGCGAGCGAGACAGACAAGAGAGCAAGCGAGGGAGCCAGATATCAGAGCAAGCTAGCAAGCCAGATATGAGAGCGAGCCAGATAAGAGAGCGAGCCAGACAAGAGAGCAAGCGAGCGAGCCAAATATGAGAGCAAGCGAGCCAGCTAGATGTGAGAGCGAGCGAGCCAGATATGTGAGCGAGCCAGATAAGAGAGCGAGCCAGACAAGAGAGAAAGCGAGCAAGCCAGATATGAGAGCAAGCAAGCGAGCCAGATATGAGAGCGAGCGAGCCAGATAAGAGAGCAAGCCAGACAAAAGAGCAAGCGTGCAAGCCAGATATGCTAGCGAGCGAGCCAGATAAGAGAGTGAGCCAGACAAGAGAGCAAGCGATCGAGCCAGATATGAGAGCAAGCGAGCGAGCCAGATGTGAGAGCGAGACAGATAAGAGAGCAAGCCAGACAAGAGAGCAAGCGTGCGAGCCAGATATGCTAGCGAGCAAGCCAGATAAGAGAGCGAGCCAGACAAGAGAGCAAGCGAGCGAGCCAAATATGAGAGCAAGCGAGCCAGCTAGATGAGAGAGCGAGCGAGCCAGATATGTGAGCGAGCCAGATAAGAGAGCGAGCCAGACAAGAGAGCAAGCGAGCGAGCCAGATATGAGAGCAAGCAAGCGAGCCAGATATGAGAGCGAGCGAGCCAGATAAGAGAGCAAGCCAGACAAGAGAGCAAGCGTGCAAGCCAGATATGCTAGCGAGCGAGCCAGATAAGAGAGCGAGCCAGACAAGAGAGCAAGCGAGCGAGCCAGATATGAGAGCAAGCGAACCAGCCAGATATGAGAGCGAGCGAGCCAGATAAGAGAGCGAGCAAGACAAGAGAGAAAGAGAGCTAGCCAAATATGAGAGCAAGCGAGCGAGCCAGATATGAGAGCGAGCGAGCCAGATATGCGAGCGAGCCAGATAAGAGAGCGAGCCAGACAAGAGAGCAAGCGAGCGAGCCAGATATGAGAACAAGCGAGCGAGCCAGATATGAGAGCGAGCCAGATAAGAGAGCGACCATACAAGAGAGCAAGTGAGAAAGCCAGATATGAGAGCAAGCGAGCCAGACATGAGAGCAAGCGAGCGAGCCAGATATGAGAGCGATCGAGCCAGATAAGAGAGCAAGCCAGACAAGAGAGCAAGCGTGCGAGCCAGATATGCTAACGAGCAAGCCAGATAAGAGAGCGAGCCAGACAAGAGAGCAAGCGAGCGAGCCAGATATGAGAGCAAGCGAGCGAGCCAGATGTGAGAGCGAGACAGATAAGAGAGCAAGCCAGACAAGAGAGCAAGCGTGCGAGCCAGATATGCTAGCGAGCAAGCCAGATAAGAGAGCGAGCCAGACAAGAGAGCAAGTGAGCGAGCCAGATATGAGAGTAGGCGAACCAGCCAGATATGAGAGCGAGCGAGCCAGATATGAGAGTGAGCAAGACAAGAGAGAAAGCGAGCTAGCCAAATATGAGAGCAAGTGAGCGTGCCAGACAAGAGAGCGAGCGAGCCAGATATGCGAGCGAGCCAGAGAAAAGAGCGAGCCAGACAAGAGAGCAAGCGAGCGAGCCAGATATGAGAAAAAGCGAGCGAGCCAGATATGAGAGCAAGCGAGCGAGACAGACAAGAGAGCAAGCGAGGGAGCCAGATATCAGAGCAAGCTAGCAAGCCAGATATGAGAGCGAGCCAGATAAGAGAGCGAGACAGACAAGAGAGCAAGCGAGCGAGCCAAATATGAGAGCAAGCGAGCCAGCTAGATGTGAGAGCGAGCGAGCCAGATATGTGAGCGAGCCAGATAAGAGAGCGAGCCAGACAAGAGAGAAAGCGAGCAAGCCAGATATGAGAGCAAGCAAGCGAGCCAGATATGAGAGCGAGCGAGCCAGATAAGAGAGCAAGCCAGACAAAAGAGCAAGCGTGCAAGCCAGATATGCTAGCGAGCGAGCCAGATAAGAGAGTGAGCCAGACAAGAGAGCAAGCGAGCGAGCCAGATATGAGAGCAAGCGAGCGAGCCAGATGTGAGAGCGAGACAGATAAGAGAGCAAGCCAGACAAGAGAGCAAGCGTGCGAGCCAGATATGCTAGCGAGCAAGCCAGATAAGAGAGTGAGCCAGACAAGAGAGCAAGCGAGCGAGCCAGATATGAGAGCAAGCGAACCAGCCAGATATGAGAGCGAGCGAGCCAGATATGAGAGCGAGCAAGACAAGAGAGAAAGCGAGCGAGCCAGATTTGAGAGCGAGCGAGCCAGATATGCGAGCGAGCCGGATAAGAGAGCGAGCCAGATAAGAGAGCGAGCCAGACAAGAGAGCAAGCGAGCGAGCCAGATATGAGAAAAAGCGAGCGAGCCAGATATGAGAGCAAGCGAGCGAGCCAGATATGGGAGCAAGCGTGCAAGCCAGATATGAGAGCAAGCGAGCGAGCCAGATTTGAGAGCGAGCGAGCCAGATATGCGAGCGAGCCAGATAAGAGAGTGAGCCAGACAAGAGAGCAAGCGAGCGAGCCAGATATGAGAGTAAGCGAGCGAGCCAGATATGAGAGCAAGCGAGCAAGCCAGATATGAGAGCGAGCGAGCCAGACATGAGAGCGAGCGAGCCAGATATGCGAGCGAGCGAGCCAGATAAGAGAGCGAGCCAGACAAGAGAGCAAGCGAGCGAGCCAGATGTGAGAGCAAGCTAGCCAGATATGCGAGCGAGCCATAAAAGAGAGCGAGACAGACAAGAGAGCAAGCGAGCGAGCCAGATATGAGAGCGAGCTAGCAAGGCAGATATAAGAGCGAGCCAGATAAGAGAGCGAGCCAGACAAGAGAGCAAGCGAGCCAGATATGAGAGCAAGCGAGCCAGCTAGATGTGAGAGCGAGCGAGCCAGATATGCGAGAGAGCCAGATAAGAGAGCGAGCCAGACAAGAGAGCAAGCGAGCGAGCAAGATATGAGAGCAAGCGAGCGAGCCGGATATGAGAGCAAGCGAGCAAGCCAGATATGAGAGCAAGCGAGCGAGCCAGATTTGAGAGCGAGCCAGCCAGATATGCGAGCGAGCAAATAAGAGAGCGAGCCAGACAAGAGAGCAAACGAGCGAGCCAGATATGAGAGCAAGCGAGCGAGCCAGATGTGAGAGCGAGCGAGCCAGATATGCGAGCAAGCCAAATAAGAGAGCGAACCAGACAAGAGAGCAAGCGAGCGAGCCAGATATGAGAGCAAGCGAGCTAGACAGATATGAGAGCAAGCGAGCGAGCCAGATATGAGAGCGAGCTAGCCAAATATGCGAGCGAGCCACATAAGATATGCGAGTGAGCCAGGCAAAAGAGAAAACGAGCTAGCCAGATATGAGAACAAGCGAGCAAACCAGATGTGAGAGCAAGCGAGCCAGATATGCGAGCGAGCCAGATATGCGAGCGAGCCAGATAAGAGAGCGAGCCAGACAAGAGAGCAAGCGAGCGAGCCAGATATGAGAGCAGGCGAGCGAGCCAGATATGAGTGCAAGCGAGCAAGCCAGATATGAGAGCGAGCCAGATAAGAGAGCGAACCAGACAAGAGAGCAAGCGAGCGAGACAGATATGTGAGCGAGCGATCCAGATATGAGAGCGAGCGAGCCAGACATGAGAGCAAGCGAGCGAGACAGATATGAGAGCGAGCTAGCCAGATATGCAAGCGAGCGAGCCAGATAAGAGAGCGAGCCAGACAAGAGTGCAAGCGAGCGAGCTAGTTATGAGAGCAAGCGAGTGAGCCAGATATGCGAGCGAGCGAGCCATTTAAGAGAGCGAGCCAGACAAGAGAGCAATCGAGCGAGCCAGATATGAGAGCAAGTGAGCAAGAAATGAGAGCAAGCGAGCGAACCAGATCTGAGAGCGAGCGAGCCAGACATGAGAGCAAGCGAGCGAGCCAGATATGAGAGCGAGCGAGCCAGACATGAGAGCAAGCGAGCGAGCCAGATATGAGAGTGAGCGAGCCAGACATGAGCCCAAGCGAGCGAGCCAGATATGAGAGCGAGCGAGCCAGACATGAGAGCAAGCGAGCGAGCCAGATATGAGAGCGAGCGAGCCAGATAAGAGAACAAGCCAGACAAGAGAGCAAGCGAGCGAGCCAGATATGCTAGTGAGCAAGCCAGATAAGAGAGCGAGCCAGATATGAGAGCAAGCGAGCGAGCCAGATGTGAGAGCAAGCGAGTGAGCCAGATGTGAGAGCAAGCGAGCAATTCAGATATGAGAGCGAGACAGATAAGAGAGCGAGCAAGACAAGAGAGCAAGCGAGCGAGCGAGCCAGATATGAGAGCAAGCGAGTGAGCCAGATGTGAGAGCAAGCGAGCAAGTCAGATATGAGAGCGAGACAGATAAGAGAGCGAACCAGACAAGAGAGCAAGCGAGCCAGATATGAGAGCGAGCGAGCCAGACATGAGAGCAAGCGAGCGAGCCAGATATGAGAGCGAGCGAGCCAGGCATGAGAGTAAGTGAGCAAGCCAGATATGAGAGCGAGCGAGCAAGATATGAGAGCGAGCGAGCCAGATATGCGAGCGAGCCAGATAAGAGAGCGAGCCAGACAAGAGAGCAAGCGAGCGAGTCAGATGTGAGAGCGAGCGAGCCAGATATGCGAGTGAGCCATAAAAGAGAGTGAGACAGACAAGAGAGCAAGCGAGCGAGCCAGATATGAGAGCAAGCTAGCAAGCCAGATATGAGATGAGCCAGATAAGAGAGCGAGCCAGACAAGAGAGCAAGCAAGCGAGCCAGATATGAGAGCAAGCGAGCCAGCCAGATGTGAGAGCGAGTGAGCCATATATTCAAGCGGGCCAGATAAGAGAGCGAGCCAGACAAGAGAGCAAGCGAGTGAGCCAGATGTGAGAGCGAGCGAGCCAGATATGCGAGCGAGCCATAAAAGAGAGCGAGACAGACAAGAGAGCAAGCGAGCGAGCCAGATATGAGAGCAAGCTAGCAAGCCAGATATGAGACCGAGCCAGTTAAGAGAGCGAACCAGACAAGAGAGCAAGCGAGCGAGCAAGATAAGAGAGCGAGCGAGCCAGACATGAGAGCAAGCGAGTGATCCAGATATGAGAGCGAGCGAGGCAGACATGAGAGCAAGCGAGCGAGCCAGATATGAGAGCGAGCGAGCCAGATAAGAGAGCAAGCCACACAAGAGAGCAACCGAGCCAGATATGAGAGCAAGTGAGCGAGCCAGATGTGAGAGCGAGACAGACAAGAGAGCGAGTCAGACAAGAGAGCAAGCGAGCGAGCCAGATATGAGAACAAGAGAGCGAGCCAGATGTGAGAGCTAGCGAGCAAGATATGCGAGCCAGCCAGATAAGAGAGCGAGCCAGACAAGAGCGCAAGCGAGCCAGATATGAGAGCAAACGAGCGAGCCAGATGTGAGAGCGAGCTTGCCAGATAGAAGAGCGAGCCAGATAGAAGAGCGAGCCAGACAAGAGAGCAAGCGAGTGAGCCAGATATGAGAGCAAGCGAGCGAGCCAGATATGAGAGCAAGCGAGCAAGCCAGATATGAGAGCGAGCCAGATAAGAGAGCGAACCAAACAAGAGAGCAAGCGAGCGAGCCAGATGAGAGCAAGCTAGCAAGCCAGATGTGAGAGCGAGCGAGCCAGATATGCGAGCGAGCCAGATAAGAGAGCGAGCCAGACAAGGAAGCAAGCGAGCGAGCCAGATATGAGAGCAAGCGAGCAATCCAGATATGAGAGCGAGCGAGCCAGACATGAGAGCGAGCGAGCCAGATATGAGAGCAAGCGAGCGAGCCAGATATGAGAGCGAGCCAGATATGAGAGCGAGCGAGCCAGATTTGTGAGCGAGCGAGCCAGATATGAGAGCGAGCGAGACATTAGAGCAAGCGAGCGAGACATGAGAGCATGCGAGCGAGCCAGATATGAAAGCGAGCGAGCCAGATATGCGTGCGAGCAAGCCAGATATGCGAGCGAGCGAGCCAAGTATGAGAGTGAGCGAGTCTGTGGAGGAGCATTGCTCGGGGCAACGGATCGAGATTTTTTTCCTGGAAAAAGGACATCGGCAGGCCGTTGCTGGGGGCAACCGACGTGGGCCACAACCGGTGGTCGCCAGAATGAAGCCGAGGTCCCGTGAGTTGTTGGTGGGCGGAATCCCACTGTGGGTGAACTTGGATTGTTGCCAGACTGTATCTCGGATTATGCCAGAAATAATTCCATTTGTGAAGTCCCGCCCGGCGCCCAGTAAGACTGTTCAAATTACCTTTGATACATGTTTTGGTAAGCCATATGATGGAGGTATGTGCGGAACTTACAGTGGAAATTGCACTGGGCAGAGACTTTCCATATTTCTGGCAGCTGTGGGATGCTGAGAGTGCACCTCAGAGTTCACGCACAAAGGTTCCGTAAGTAGTGAGGACTGGGGGGGTCTCTACTGGACTGTGTGAATGGTGCTGTATATTGTGAACCCATGCAGGCTGATAATGTTTTTCTTGAAGCACCTATGTTAATGTGTTCCGATGTAAAGAGTACTGTCGCCACCTCGCACAGGACAAAAGAAAACCTTTGTGAGCTGGAAATAGAAGGTAAAAAGATGATGGTTTTGTTAGATCCAAAATTTGTAATAACTCTGGTAAAGACCAGCGGCAGAAAGCCAGACCCTGCTGTAGTGTATATACAAGCCGGTATCTGGGGTTATAAAACAGTTAATGTGTGTATTTCTACTCCCTATGGTACCATAAGTCATAAGGTTGCAATTGAGCCTACCTAAGAGTATGAAGCAGTGCTGGGGAAGGATTTTCCATTTTTTCCGCAGCTGTGGGAAGATAGTCAGGTGACTAGAGCAGGAACACCTGATAGGCTCACAACACTTGATTTACACCACATAGCAGGGGACAGTAACTCCACAGAGGCTGAGGACGGGGAGTGTCAGCAGACCCTAGGTATATCTCAGGTGGGAGTGTGCCAGACCACTAGGGGAGCTGAAGAACAGTCCGCGAGTCAAGATAAAGAGGTGACTGGAAAAGAAGCTACAAAGATGGCTGTGGAGAAACCAAAACTCCGGAAAAGAGTACCGGTGGAGCTGGGGGGCTGCACTTACGGTCACAGACAGAGTCCTAAGGGGAAAAAGATGTGGTGTCTGAACTAGAGAGAGGTCGTAACCAGGAAGGTCGAACCACTGGACCACATATTGTTGCAGACCCAGGAGCCCTACTAGTTTTTTCCAGGCCATGAAGAGACTGTGACAAGACAAAAGAAAAGTCAAGGCCAAGGAGCCAAGAGACAGTTCAGAGGAACTGTTTGGGAATCACCCGGATTCGCTGGTGCCCAGAGTCATTGAACAAACTTACCACAAAGGGATTGCCAGTCCGACGGGAGTGTTTAGCAAGAGTCTCCTGAGTTGCCAACGTGGTGGGAGAGGAAGAGGGCCAGGTGTCAGTGGCACCTGTTGTTGATGATAATAATGAGGCACAAGTGGCCACAACCCCGAAAAAGGGGGAGACTTCATCTAGAGATGGAGAAGAGCTGGGTCGAGTGTCTGACAGAGGACCAGAGGATGTCTCAAGGTCTAACAGCGAGAGTGAGGAGACCGCTGTCAGTAAAAGGTCTCGGAAAAGACGAGCTGGCCTTGAAAAAAAACTGGAGCAGATCCAGAATCTGGAAGAAACCCTGCAGATGGTTTCTGTGAAGTTGATGGAAAAAGAAAAAGAGGTACATTGCTTGACAGAGGAGAAGGACAAATCACTTGCTGACTTTAAGAAAGAGCAAGAAGCGAGGCTTCAGCTGGAAAAAGTCATGGATCACCACAGAAGTGAGTTTGTGGCTCTGCAGGATGAACTGTCCCTCTCCCAGGGTCTTGTGACCAGCAAGGAGAGTGAAGTGGAGAGTCTGGCCAAGCGGATGTCATTCCAGGAAGAAGAAGTGAGTCTTCTACATGGTGCATATCAGGCTCTGTGGAGTGATCACAAGGCTAGGCTGGTAGCCATGAAAAAAATAGAAAAAACGAAGAATGAAATGAAGATGGAAGTTGAGGCTCTTGCCAGCAATCTGGAGAAAATCTCTAAAGCTAAGAGACAACTTGAGGAGGAAGTCAAGGCGAAGAATGCCCTTGCACATGCTCTTCAATCTGCTCGTCATGACAATGACTTGCTCCGTGAGCAGTATGAGGAGGCCCTGAAACAAGTTGAGACTCTGAAACATGAAAACAAGAACTTGCAACAGGAGATCTCAGATCTATCTGAACAGATTGGTGAGAGTGGAAAATGTATCAATGAGTTAGAGAAAACCAAGAAACAGTTGCTGGGCAGTGAGAAGATGAACTCTGCTAAACTCAAGAGTGAGCAGCTGAAATATATAAAGCTGGAAGATGACATGAAGATCTTAAAAGAGAGCCTGGAAATGCAGAACGAAATGCGCAGAAGGTCCCACGTAGCTGCCTTGATTTTGCTGGGAGCGCCACTCTACGAGCAGGTGGCTGTTCTGGCGGACAATGAACAGTTGAGGAAACAATTGCTGTCTTCGGAAGATACTGTCAGGGACTTGAGAGAGTTACTTGACAGTGAGAGGATGAAGTCCGCTAAGCTCCAGTGTAAGCAGCGAAAATGTGAGAAAAAGGAAGAGGACCAGGAAGTCCTAAAAGAGAGCAGAGACCAAGCTATGGGGGAATTGGCTCAAGGAAGGCTTCTGGGGCAGAAGTTACGGGATACAGGGATGCTTTCTCTGAAGCCTGGTAAAAAGTCCTCTAATGCTAAGATTGAGGTGAAGCCCTGTAAGAAGTCCCCTGAAGCTAGGACTGAGCAGAAACCTGGTGTGAAATCCTCTGAAGTGGAGACTAAGGAGGAGTCAGGCGGGAAATCCTCTGAACCTGAGCAGACCAAAAATTCTGAAGGTAATGCTGAGACAGAGAAATCTTCTGAAGCAGAAGCTAAACCAGAGTCAACCTCAAAAGCTATGAGTAAAGAGAATGGCACAACTGAAGCTACAGGTGAAGAGAAGAGTAAGCCTGAAGAAGTTGCAGAGAAGAGCCAAACAGTAGGAGAAGCTGATTCTAGACAAGAATCTGAAGGAGCCAAAGACTCTGAAGCCAAACATGAGGAAGCTGGTGCCACTGAAGAGAAAGCTGGAAGGGATGAGGTGAAACCATGTGAGAAATGCACTGAAGTCAAAACTGTGGTGAAACCAGGTGGGAAGTACTCTATAGTTGAAACTGAGATGGACCCGTGTCAGAGGTCCTCTGAAGCTACAGAGAACAAGACAGTGGTTGGTGAAGCCACTGAGACCGAAAGATTCTCTGAAGCAGAGGCAGAGGTCTGGCAAGCCAGAAGAAGACAAAGGTTAGAAGCATCGGTCCTCTCTCTCCTTAATTTCAAGAACCCTGCCCACACCAGGGTGAAGAACCTAGTACTGGAGAGGTGTGACCGAGAGACTTGCAATTGGTGGCTGGTAAAAATCCGGAAAAAAAAAGTCAAGGACTTCAGAGACTGAGGGACAAAAGTTGACCAAGGAAAAGAAAAGGAAGTTGGACTCTGCCTTTTGAATAAAAGAGCTCCTTCCCGGTGGTCTGAGCAGAGGGGAGGGGGGGGGGGATTTGTGGCAGTGTGGCAAGGGAAAGGCTGTATTTCCCTCGCTAACTCTGGAGCATGCTCCACCTGTGGACTGATTAATGAGGTATCAGGAAGGGGAAGTGTGTGTAAAAGAAAAGGAATCAGAATAGTTGGGGCTCTCCCTTGGAAACAGTATGCTGGCTGTTAGAGGGGGAGACACACAGACCCTGTTTAGGTAACACGTTGAAGGCGCTACGAGTGGTCCAAGAAGTGGTGTGAACTGTGAGTAACAGGTTGCAGGAGACACATGTTTAACTGGCTGAGGGAAGCTCACCAGTTCGTAGTCAGGGCATGCTGACATGTGTAGTCAGTGACCAGACTGTCTAGGACTTTATTTTGTTCCTGTCTATGTTTTGTTTTACCTGCAACCTGTGGAAATAAATCTGGCGAGGAGCCAGACTTGTATGCGGAACTGTGGTCTCTGGTGTTATTGTGAGGAACGTGTCACGTGGCAAGTGACCAGGACGATCCCAGAGCTAATCCCCAAGGAGGAATCATCACAATATCTATATATATATATATATATATATATATATATAGAGAGAGAGAGAGAGAGAGAGAGAGAGAGAGAGAGAGAGAGAGAGAGAGAGAGAGAGAGAGAGACAAAGAGAGAGAGAGATAGATAGATACACATATGTGTCACGATTCGGCTGGCAGGAGGTGGATCCTCTGTGCCAGAGAGGGATTGGCGTGGACCGTGCTGGTGGACCGGTTCTAAGTTGCTACTGGTATTCACCAGAGCCCGCCGCAAAGCGGGATGGTCTTGCGGCGGCGGTAGCAACCAGGTCGTATCCACCAGCAACGGCTCAACCTCTCTGACTGCTGAAGATAGGCGCAGTACAAGGGAGTAGACAAGAGCAAGGTCGGACGTAGCAGAAGGTCGGGGCAGGCAGCAAGGATCGTAGTCAGGGGCAACGGCAGGAGGTCTGGAACACAGGCTAGGAACACACAAGGAAACGCTTTCACTGGCACAAAGGCAACAAGATCCGGCGAGGGAGTGCAGGGGAAGTGAGGTATAAATAGGGAGTGCACAGGTGAACACACTAATTAAGCCAACTGCGCCAATCAGTGGCGCAGTGGCCCTTTAAATTGCAGAGACCCGGCGCACGCGCGCCCTAAGGAGCGGGGCCGCGCGCGCCGGGACAAGACCGACGGAGAGCGAATCAGGTACGGGAGCCGGGGTGCGCATCGCGAGCGGGCGCCTCCCGCATCGCGAATCGCATCCCGGCTGGGAGAGGTATCGCAGCACACCCGGTCAGCAGGTCTGACCGGGGCGCTGCAATTGCGAGGATGTTGCGAGCGCTCCGGGGAGGAGCGGGGACCCGGAGCGCTCGGCGTAACAGTACCCCCCCTTGGTCTCCCCCTCTTCTTGGAGCCTGAGAACCTGAGGACCAGACTTTTGTCTAGGATGTTGTCCTCAGGTTCCCAGGATCTCTCTTCTGGACCACAGCCTTCCCAATCCACCCAAAAAAATTTTTTCCCTCTGACCGTCTTGGAGGCCAGTATCTCCTTCACGGAGAAGACGTCAGAAGAACCGGAAACAGGAGTGGGAGAAACAAGTTTGGGAGAGAAACGGTTGATGATGAGTGGTTTAAGGAGAGAGACATGGAAGGCATTGGGAATACGAAGAGAAGGAGGAAGAAGGAGTTTGTAAGAGACAGGATTAATCTGGCACAAGACTTTGAAAGGACCAAGATAGCGTGGTCCCAGTTTGTAACTGGGGACACGAAAGCGGACATATTTAGCGGAGAGCCATACCTTGTCTCCGGGAGCAAAAATGGGGGGAGTTCTTCTTTACTTATCGGCAAACCTTTTCATGCGGAATGAAGCCTGTAAAAGAGAATTTTGGGTCTCTTTCCATATGGTGGAAAGATCACGAGTCACTTCATCCACAGCGGGCAAACCAGAGGGCAAGGGAGTAGGGAGGGGGGGGAAGAGGGTGACGGCCGTACACCACAAAAAATGGGGACTTAGCAGAAGATTCAGAGACTCTGAAGTTGTATGAGAATTCGGCCCATGGTAGAAGGTCTGCCCAGTCATCCTGGCGGGAGGAAACAAAATGCCGTAAATAGTCACCCAGGACCTGGTTAATTCTTTCTACTTGCCCATTGGATTGGGGATGATAAGAAAAAGAGAAGTTTAATTTAATCTTGAGCTGTTTACAGAGGGCCCTCCAGAATTTAGACACGAATTGGACGCCTCTATCCGAGACGATCTGCGTGGGCAAACCGTGAAGACGAAAAATGTGTACAAAAAATTTTTTGCCAACTGAGGCGCTGAAGGAAGACCAGGAAGAGGAATAAAATGTGCCATCTTGGAAAATCGATCAACGACCACCCAAACAACAGTGTTGCCACGGGATGGGGGTAAGTCTGTAATAAAGTCCATACCAATCAGTGACCAAGGCTGTTCGGGGACAGGCAGAGGATGAAGGAGACCAGCAGGCTTCTGGCGAGGAGTCTTATCCCGGGCACAGACAGTACAGGCCCGCACAAAATCAACAACATCCGTCTCCAGAGTCGGCCACCAATAGAAACGAGAGATGAGTTGCAAGGACTTTTTGATGCCCGCATGGCCTGCGAGGTGGGAGGAGTGTCCCCATCTGAGAATCCCGAGACGTTGGCGTGGAGAAACTAAGGTCTTCCCTGGAGGAGTTTGCCTGATGGAGGCTGGAGAAGTGGAGATCAGACAGTCAGGAGGAATGATGTGTTGCGGAGAGACCTCTACTTCCGAGGCATCCGAGGAACGAGAGAGGGCATCGGCCCTAATGTTCTTGTCGGCAGGGCGAAAATGAATTTCAAAGTTAAAACGGGCAAAGAACAACGACCACCTGGCCTGGTGAGGGTTCAGCCGTTGGGCAGACTGGAGATAGGAGAGATTCTTGTGATCGGTGTAAATGATAACTGGAAATTTTGATCCCTCCAGCAGATGCCTCCATTCCTCAAGCGCCAATTTAATGGCCAGTAGTTCTCGATCCCCGATGGAGTAGTTTCTCTCCGCCGAAGAGAAGGTCCTAGAAAAAAAAACCACAAGTAACAGCATGCCCGGAAGAATTTTTTTGTAGAAGGACCGCTCCAGCTCCCACTGAGGAGGCATCTACCTCCAATAGGAAGGGTTTAGATGGGTCAGGTCTGGAGAGCACGGGAGCAGAAGAAAAGGCAGACTTGAGCCGTTTAAATGCGTCTTCCGCTTGGGGAGACCAGGACTTGGGATTGGCATTTTTCTTGGTTAAAGCCACGATAGGAGCCACAATAGTGGAAAAGTGTGGAATAAATTGTCTGTAATAATTGGCGAACCCCAAAAAACGTTGGATAGCACGGAGTCCGGAGGGGCGTGGCCAATCTAAGACGGCAGAGAGTTTATCTGGGTCCATTTGTAATCCCTGGCCAGAGACCAAGTATCCTAGGAAAGGAAGAGATTGACATTCAAACAGACATTTCTCCATTTTGGCATAAAGTTGATTGTCTCGAAGTCTCTGAAGAACCATGCGGACATGCTGGCGGTGTTCTTCTAAGTTGGCAGAAAAAATCAGAATATCGTCCAGATAAACAACAACACAGGAATATAAGAGATCACGAAAAATTTCATTAACAAAGTCGGCAGGGGCGTTGCACAGGCCAAAGGGCATGACCAGATACTCAAAGTGTCCATCTCTGGTGTTAAATGCAGTCTTCCATTCGTCCCCCTCCCTGATGCGGATGAGATTATAAGCACCTCTTAAGTCCAGTTTGGTAAAGATGTGGGCACCTTGAAGGCGATCAAAGAGTTCTGAGATAAGAGGTAGGGGGTAGCGGTTCTTTACCGTGATTTTATTAAGTCCGCGGTAATCAATGCAAGGACGTAGGGAGCCATCTTTTTTGGACACAAAAAAAAAATCCAGCTCCGGCAGGAGAGGAGGATTTGCGGATAAACCCCTTTTTTAAATTTTCCTGGATGTATTCAGACATAGCAAGAGTCTCTGGAGCGGACAGAGGATAAATTCTGCCCCGGGGTGGAGTAGTACCCGGGAGGAGGTCAATAGGACAGTCATAAGGCCTGTGAGGAGGTAAAGTCTCAGCTTGCTTTTTGCAAAACACGTCAGCATAGTCCATATAAGCCTT
>NW_026608365.1:0-73193 GCF_029499605.1 Hyla sarda
GCTAAGGCTCCTGGGCCTGGACACAGCAGCGGCTGCAATATCTCAACGGAGAATACGTTTAATATATATGTGTGTGTGTGCGCGTATATATATATATATAATATATAGTATATATATATATATATATATTTCTCCGCCAAAATCACTTTTAAACCCATTTCCACCTTTTTTTCCCTTCTCTTCCTCTTACTTTTTTTTCACGTTTTTTTACGTTTTTCTCCTTTTCGCCTCTTTTCTGGGCGTATTATTCTTCTTTTTCTTCTTTTTTTTTCGTCTAATGCATACCCCCATCAGTGCAGCAATGCTTATTCAATACCGCCAGCAGATGGAGACACTGGGGGGATAATTTTCTAAGGATTTATACTGATTTTTCCTGTCTGAATTTGTCGCACAGAAAGTTGCAGGCCAAATATGTGTGACATTTCTGCGACTTTAGCTTCTAGAGCATTTTTACAACATTATACATAGGTGCTGAATACATAAAAAGCGACTGTTCAGCGACAGACAAGTCGCATCGGCTGAAAGTAGGGCCAGAATGTCAGTCCATGTTGGAGCAGGTTTAGATACAGTCTAAGTATAGATCTCAAAGTCTGTGCACAGAATTTAGCAAGGGCCTCGCACCTTCTGATGCATCAGGTAGGTGCACAATAGCATAGCCTAACCCCTCTGTACTTTGGTCTATATTGATGCGGGACATAGACAGCCAGCTGATGACCAATCCATTAGTGCAATGGATGGCTGGAAGCATTTGTCTTTGCCTTTGCAATACCACAGAAGCAATGCAATGGTCAATGTACAGCAATGACACACCTGTGTGAACAGCCAGGAGACCCCCCCCCCCATGTTATGTTACATAGTTACATAGTTAGTACGGTCGAAAAAAGACATATGTCCATCAAGTTCAACCAGGGAATTAAGGGAGGTAGGGGTGTGGTGCGATATTGGGTGGAAGGGATGAGATTTTATATTTCTTCATAAGCATTAATCTTATTTTGTCAATTAGGAACATTCAGCACCCACCCGCTATCAAGGCAGCTGCCTATCATGTCATGCCCTACCTGCACAGGTGTGCTGGCTACTCAAATGATCCAATTAAGGAGGCCATTTAGTCAGCAGCAGCAGAAGTCCTGTGCCTGGACGCTCCAACAGCGGCCAGACACAAGCAGAAGCAGAAGCAGCAGAAGCAGCAGCAGCACCACCTTTTGTTTTTTGGCTGCAGCAGCAGCAAGGCCCACAGGGCTGGCTAGCTGGCTAGCCAGCAAGCAGGTAGCAATGAAAGTAGGAAATCTTTCTTTTTAACCCTGTAAGGGGGTGGTGCACTGTACCCGAAGATACTGCCATATCGGGTCAATGCATAGGGCGACGGAAGCAAGCTTCGAAATCGGCCCCCGTTCTCAAAAATCCAATTAATATATGGTCCCCAGATAGGGGACGTATCAGATATTAAACTGATAAGAACAGATACTACAACTTGATCTTAGCCAAAAGGCCGAGAAGCGATAACCGTTGAAAGGGGCGGGGCCCAACAAGGTGCCCTTCATGGGCACTATCACTGCTTGCTGTCAGGGAGGCTGCCAGACAATTTTCCATGCACACTCTGGGCTGGGGGGCAGTCAACCACCAGTACACACAGCAGAACCTAAACCCATACCATTATTGCTAAGGCAGCAAGACAGGGGCCCATTGCACTCCCACGGGGCCTTTTTAAATGCAATCCATAACCCGGATTTGCCAGGAACCCTTCTTACTCCTCCTACTTGCATGTGACACTGGGCTTAGGATCTGCATAGGAAACACACACACAAGCACACACCTACCTTTGTTGCCTGCAGATGCCTCCTTGGCTGTCCCCCAAACGGTATCAAACCAACACCCACGGGAAGCTGTAAGCATAGAGGACATGCCTGCACCCCATTGGACTTACCTGTGTGGGTTAAACCCGGGTTATTTGACAACCTATGGCGGTGATGGTTTCTGCTCAGGCAGAGCAGTGCTGATGCTCCTCATAAAGCTGTCGCTGCTGTGAAGGTTCTAGGTGACATCACAAATCCCTATGGTTTACATACACAACAAAGCTGGGTTGTTGTTGTTTACACTCTGCAAGGCCTGTGGAAGTGAGTGACATCATAGCACTGTAGTTCTGAGGGTTCTAGATGGATGCAACAATCTCCTGTTGCTTCTATGAAGGCCATAATAGACGACATCACCAAACAGCTCCATAGTCACATACACAGCAAAGGAGAGATGTTGTTTACACCTAGTGATGTCAGTGGTATTGAGTGACATCACAGCACAGTGCTAAGGCTCCTGGGCCTGGACACAGCAGCGGCTGCAATATCTCAACGGAGAATACGTTTATATATATGTGTGTGTGTGCGCGTATATATATATATGTATATATATAATATATATATATATTATATATATATATTTCTCCGCCGAAATCACTTTTAAACCCATTTCCACCTTTTTTTCCCTTCTCTTCCTCTTACTTTTTTTTTCACGTTTTTTTTACGTTTTTCTCCTTTTCGCCTCTTTTCTGGGCGTATTATTCTTCTTTTTCTTCTTTTTTTTCGTCTAATGCATACCCCATCAGTGCAGCAATGCTTATTCAATACCGCCAGCAGATGGAGACACTGGGGGATAATTTTCTAAGGATTTATACTGATTTTTCCTGTCTGAATTTGTCGCACAGAAAGTTGCAGGCCAAATATGTGTGACAATTTCTGCGACTTTAGCTTCTAGAGCATTTTTACAACATTATACATAGGTGCTGAATACATAAAAAGCGACTGTTCAGCGACAGACAAGTCGCATCGGCTGAAAGTAGGCCAGAATGTCAGTCCATGTTGGAGCAGGTTTAGATACAGTCTAAAGTATAGATCTCAAAGTCTGTGCACAGAATTTAGCAAGGGCCTCGCACCTTCTGATGCATCAGGTAGGTGCACAAATAGCATTAGCCTAACCCTCTGTACTTTGGTCTATATTGATGCGGGGACATAGACAGCCAGCTGATGACCAATCCATTAGTGCAATGGATGGCTGGAAGCATTTGTCTTTGCCTTTGCAATACCACAGAAGCAATGCATGGTTCAATGTACAGCAATGACACACCTGTGTGAACAGCCAGGAGACCCCCCCCCCCCCCCCATGTTATGTTACATAGTTACATAGTTAGTACAGTCGAAAAAAAGACATATGTCCATCAAGTTCAACCAGGGAATTAAGGGGTAGGGGGTGTGGCGCGATATTGGGGAAGGGATGAGATTTTTATATTTCTTCATAAGCATTAATCTTATTTTGTCAATTAGGAACATTCAGCACCCACCCCGCTATCAAGGCAGCTGCACTATCATGTCATGCCCTACCTGCACAGGTGTGCTGGCTACTCAAAATGATCCAATTAAGGAGGCCATTTAGTCAGCAGCAGCAGAAGTCCTGTGCCTGGACGCTCCAACAAGCGGCCAGACACAAGCAGAAGCAGAAGCAGCAGAAGCAGCAGCAAGCACCACCTTTTGTTTTTTGGCTGCAGCAGCAGCAAAGGCCCACAGGGCTGGCTAGCTGGCTAGCCAGCAAGCAGGTAGCAATGAAAGTAGGAATCTTTCTTTTTTAACCCTGTAAGGGGGTGGTGCACTGTACCCGAAGATACTGCCATATCGGGGTCAATGCATAGGGGCGACGGAAGCAAGCTTCGAAATCGGCCCCCGTTCTCAAAAATCCATTTAATATATGGTCCCCAGATAGGGGACGTATCAGATATTAAACTGATAAGAACACAGATACTACACTTGATCTTAGCCAAAAGGCCGAGAAGCGATAACCGTGGAAAGGGGCGGGCCCAACAAGGTGCCCCTTCATGGGCACTATCACTGCTTGCTGTCAGGGAGGCTGCCAGACAATTTTCCATGCACACTCTGGGCTGGGGGGCAGTCAACCACCAGTACACACAGCAGAACCTAAACCCATACCATTATTGCTAAGCAGCAAGACAGGGGCCCATTGCACTCTCCCACGGGGCCTTTTTAAATGCAATCCATAACCCGGATTTGCCAGGAACCCTTCTTACTCCTCCTACTTGCATGTGACACTGGGCTTAGGATCTGCATAGGAAACACACACACGAAGCACACACCTACCTTTGTTGCCTGCAGATGCCTCCTTGGCTGTCCCCAAACGGTATCAAACCAACACCCACGGGAAGCTGTAAGCATAGAGGACATGCCTGCACCCCATTGGACTTACCTGTGTGGGTTAAACCCGGGGTTATTTGACAACCTATGGCGGTGATGGTTGTCTGCTCAGGCAGAGCAGTGCTGATGCTCCTCATAAAGCTGTCGCTGCTGTGAAGGTTCTAGGTGACATCACAAATCCCTATGGTTACATACACAACAAAGCTGGGTTGTTGTTGTTTACACTCTGCAAGGCCTGTGGAAAGTGAGTGACATCATAGCACTGTAGTTCTGAGGGTTTCTAGATGGATGCAACAATCTCCTGTTGCTTCTATGAAGGCCATAATAGACGACATCACCAAACAGCTCCATAGTCACATACACAGCAAAGGAGAGATGTTGTTTACACCTAGTGATGTCAGTGGTATTGAGTGACATCACAGCACAGTGCTAAGGCTCCTGGGCCTGGACACAGCAGCGGCTGCAATATCTCAACGGAGAATACGTTTATATATATGTGTGTGTGTGCGCGTATATATATATATATATATATATATATATATATATATATATATATATTTCTCCGCCGAAATCACTTTTAAACCCATTTCCACCTTTTTTTCCCTTCTCTTCCTCTTACTTTTTTTTCACGTTTTTTTACGTTTTTCTCCTTTTCGCCTCTTTTCTGGGCGTATTATTCTTCTTTTTCTTCTTTTTTTTCGTCTAATGCATACCCCATCAGTGCAGCAATGCTTATTCAATACCGCCAGCAGATGGAGACACTGGGGGATAATTTTCTAAGGATTTATACTGATTTTTCCTGTCTGAATTTGTCGCACAGAAAGTTGCAGGCCAAATATGTGTGACATTTCTGCGACTTTAGCTTCTAGAGCATTTTTACAACATTATACATAGGTGCTGAATACATAAAAAGCGACTGTTCAGCGACAGACAAGTCGCATCGGCTGAAAGTAGGCCAGAATGTCAGTCCATGTTGGAGCAGGTTTAGATACAGTCTAAAGTATAGATCTCAAAGTCTGTGCACAGAATTTAGCAAGGGCCTCGCACCTTCTGATGCATCAGGTAGGTGCACAATAGCATAGCCTAACCCTCTGTACTTTGGTCTATATTGATGCGGGACATAGACAGCCAGCTGATGACCAATCCATTAGTGCAATGGATGGCTGGAAGCATTTGTCTTTGCCTTTGCAATACCACAGAAGCAATGCATGGTCAATGTACAGCAATGACACACCTGTGTGAACAGCCAGGAGACCCCCCCCCCCCCCCCCATGTTATGTTACATAGTTACATAGTTAGTACGGTCGAAAAAAGACATATGTCCATCAAGTTCAACCAGGGAATTAAGGGGTAGGGGTGTGGCGCGATATTGGGGAAGGGATGAGATTTTATATTTCTTCATAAGCATTAATCTTATTTTGTCAATTAGGAACATTCAGCACCCACCCGCTATCAAGGCAGCTGCCTATCATGTCATGCCCTACCTGCACAGGTGTGCTGGCTACTCAAATGATCCAATTAAGGAGGCCATTTAGTCAGCAGCAGCAGAAGTCCTGTGCCTGGACGCTCCAACAGCGGCCAGACACAAGCAGAAGCAGAAGCAGCAGAAGCAGCAGCAGCACCACCTTTTGTTTTTTGGCTGCAGCAGCAGCAAGGCCCACAGGGCTGGCTAGCTGGCTAGCCAGCAAGCAGGTAGCAATGAAAGTAGGAATCTTTCTTTTTAACCCTGTAAGGGGGTGGTGCACTGTACCCGAAGATACTGCCATATCGGGTCAATGCATAGGGCGACGGAAGCAAGCTTCGAAATCGGCCCCCGTTCTCAAAAATCCATTTAATATATGGTCCCCAGATAGGGGACGTATCAGATATTAAACTGATAAGAACAGATACTACACTTGATCTTAGCCAAAAGGCCGAGAAGCGATAACCGTGAAAGGGGCGGGCCCAACAAGGTGCCCTTCATGGGCACTATCACTGCTTGCTGTCAGGGAGGCTGCCAGACAATTTTCCATGCACACTCTGGGCTGGGGGGCAGTCAACCACCAGTACACACAGCAGAACCTAAACCCATACCATTATTGCTAAGCAGCAAGACAGGGGCCCATTGCACTCCCACGGGGCCTTTTTAAATGCAATCCATAACCCGGATTTGCCAGGAACCCTTCTTACTCCTCCTACTTGCATGTGACACTGGGCTTAGGATCTGCATAGGAAACACACACACAAGCACACACCTACCTTTGTTGCCTGCAGATGCCTCCTTGGCTGTCCCCAAACGGTATCAAACCAACACCCACGGGAAGCTGTAAGCATAGAGGACATGCCTGCACCCCATTGGACTTACCTGTGTGGGTTAAACCCGGGTTATTTGACAACCTATGGCGGTGATGGTTCTGCTCAGGCAGAGCAGTGCTGATGCTCCTCATAAAGCTGTCGCTGCTGTGAAGGTTCTAGGTGACATCACAAATCCCTATGGTTACATACACAACAAAGCTGGGTTGTTGTTGTTTACACTCTGCAAGGCCTGTGGAAGTGAGTGACATCATAGCACTGTAGTTCTGAGGGTTCTAGATGGATGCAACAATCTCCTGTTGCTTCTATGAAGGCCATAATAGACGACATCACCAAACAGCTCCATAGTCACATACACAGCAAAGGAGAGATGTTGTTTACACCTAGTGATGTCAGTGGTATTGAGTGACATCACAGCACAGTGCTAAGGCTCCTGGGCCTGGACACAGCAGCGGCTGCAATATCTCAACGGAGAATACGTTTATATATATGTGTGTGTGTGCGCGTATATATATATATATATATATATATATATATTTCTCCGCCGAAATCACTTTTAAACCCATTTCCACCTTTTTTTCCCTTCTCTTCCTCTTACTTTTTTTTCACGTTTTTTTTACGTTTTTCTCCTTTTCGCCTCTTTTCTGGGCGTATTATTCTTCTTTTTCTTCTTTTTTTTCGTCTAATGCATACCCCATCAGTGCAGCAATGCTTATTCAATACCGCCAGCAGATGGAGACACTGGGGGATAATTTTCTAAGGATTTATACTGATTTTTCCTGTCTGAATTTGTCGCACAGAAAGTTGCAGGCCAAATATGTGTGACATTTCTGCGACTTTAGCTTCTAGAGCATTTTTACAACATTATACATAGGTGCTGAATACATAAAAAGCGACTGTTCAGCGGCAGACAAGTCGCATCGGCTGAAAGTAGGCCAGAATGTCAGTCCATGTTGGAGCAGGTTTAGATACAGTCTAAAGTATAGATCTCAAAGTCTGTGCACAGAATTTAGCAAGGGCCTCGCACCTTCTGATGCATCAGGTAGGTGCACAATAGCATAGCCTAACCCTCTGTACTTTGGTCTATATTGATGCGGGACATAGACAGCCAGCTGATGACCAATCCATTAGTGCAATGGATGGCTGGAAGCATTTGTCTTTGCCTTTGCAATACCACAGAAGCAATGCATGGTCAATGTACAGCAATGACACACCTGTGTGAACAGCCAGGAGACCCCCCCCCCCATGTTATGTTACATAGTTACATAGTTAGTACGGTCGAAAAAAGACATATGTCCATCAAGTTCAACCAGGGAATTAAGGGGTAGGGGTGTGGCGCGATATTGGGGAAGGGATGAGATTTTATATTTCTTCATAAGCATTAATCTTATTTTGTCAATTAGGAACATTCAGCACCCACCCGCTATCAAGGCAGCTGCCTATCATGTCATGCCCTACCTGCACAGGTGTGCTGGCTACTCAAATGATCCAATTAAGGAGGCCATTTAGTCAGCAGCAGCAGAAGTCCTGTGCCTGGACGCTCCAACAGCGGCCAGACACAAGCAGAAGCAGAAGCAGCAGAAGCAGCAGCAGCACCACCTTTTGTTTTTTGGCTGCAGCAGCAGCAAGGCCCACAGGGCTGGCTAGCTGGCTAGCCAGCAAGCAGGTAGCAATGAAAGTAGGAATCTTTCTTTTTAACCCTGTAAGGGGGTGGTGCACTGTACCCGAAGATACTGCTATATCGGGTCAATGCATAGGGCGACGGAAGCAAGCTTCGAAATCGGCCCCCGTTCTCAAAAATCCATTTAATATATGGTCCCCAGATAGGGGACGTATCAGATATTAAACTGATAAGAACAGATACTACACTTGATCTTAGCCAAAAGGCCGAGAAGCGATAACCGTGAAAGGGGCGGGCCCAACAAGGTGCCCTTCATGGGCACTATCACTGCTTGCTGTCAGGGAGGCTGCCAGACAATTTTCCATGCACACTCTGGGCTGGGGGGCAGTCAACCACCAGTACACACAGCAGAACCTAAACCCATACCATTATTGCTAAGCAGCAAGACAGGGGCCCATTGCACTCCCACGGGGCCTTTTTAAATGCAATCCATAACCCGGATTTGCCAGGAACCCTTCTTACTCCTCCTACTTGCATGTGACACTGGGCTTAGGATCTGCATAGGAAACACACACACAAGCACACACCTACCTTTGTTGCCTGCAGATGCCTCCTTGGCTGTCCCCAAACGGTATCAAACCAACACCCACGGGAAGCTGTAAGCATAGAGGACATGCCTGCACCCCATTGGACTTACCTGTGTGGGTTAAACCCGGGTTATTTGACAACCTATGGCGGTGATGGTTCTGCTCAGGCAGAGCAGTGCTGATGCTCCTCATAAAGCTGTCGCTGCTGTGAAGGTTCTAGGTGACATCACAAATCCCTATGGTTACATACACAACAAAGCTGGGTTGTTGTTGTTTACACTCTGCAAGGCCTGTGGAAGTGAGTGACATCATAGCACTGTAGTTCTGAGGGTTCTAGATGGATGCAACAATCTCCTGTTGCTTCTATGAAGGCCATAATAGACGACATCACCAAACAGCTCCATAGTCACATACACAGCAAAGGAGAGATGTTGTTTACACCTAGTGATGTCAGTGGTATTGAGTGACATCACAGCACAGTGCTAAGGCTCCTGGGCCTGGACACAGCAGCGGCTGCAATATCTCAACGGAGAATACGTTTATATATATGTGTGTGTGTGCGCGTATATATATATATATATATATATATATATATATATTTCTCCGCCGAAATCACTTTTAAACCCATTTCCACCTTTTTTTCCCTTCTCTTCCTCTTACTTTTTTTTCACGTTTTTTTACGTTTTTCTCCTTTTCGCCTCTTTTCTGGGCGTATTATTCTTCTTTTTCTTCTTTTTTTTCGTCTAATGCATACCCCATCAGTGCAGCAATGCTTATTCAATACCGCCAGCAGATGGAGACACTGGGGGATAATTTTCTAAGGATTTATACTGATTTTTCCTGTCTGAATTTGTCGCACAGAAAGTTGCAGGCCAAATATGTGTGACATTTCTGCGACTTTAGCTTCTAGAGCATTTTTACAACATTATACATAGGTGCTGAATACATAAAAAGCGACTGTTCAGCGACAGACAAGTCGCATCGGCTGAAAGTAGGCCAGAATGTCAGTCCATGTTGGAGCAGGTTTAGATACAGTCTAAAGTATAGATCTCAAAGTCTGTGCACAGAATTTAGCAAGGGCCTCGCACCTTCTGATGCATCAGGTAGGTGCACAATAGCATAGCCTAACCCTCTGTACTTTGGTCTATATTGATGCGGGACATAGACAGCCAGCTGATGACCAATCCATTAGTGCAATGGATGGCTGGAAGCATTTGTCTTTGCCTTTGCAATACCACAGAAGCAATGCATGGTCAATGTACAGCAATGACACACCTGTGTGAACAGCCAGGAGACCCCCCCCCCCCATGTTATGTTACATAGTTACATAGTTAGTACAGTCGAAAAAAGACATATGTCCATCAAGTTCAACCAGGGAATTAAGGGGTAGGGGTGTGGCGCGATATTGGGGAAGGGATGAGATTTTATATTTCTTCATAAGCATTAATCTTATTTTGTCAATTAGGAACATTCAGCACCCACCCGCTATCAAGGCAGCTGCCTATCATGTCATGCCCTACCTGCACAGGTGTGCTGGCTACTCAAATGATCCAATTAAGGAGGCCATTTAGTCAGCAGCAGCAGAAGTCCTGTGCCTGGACGCTCCAACAGCGGCCAGACACAAGCAGAAGCAGAAGCAGCAGAAGCAGCAGCAGCACCACCTTTTGTTTTTTGGCTGCAGCAGCAGCAAGGCCCACAGGGCTGGCTAGCTGGCTAGCCAGCAAGCAGGTAGCAATGAAAGTAGGAATCTTTCTTTTTAACCCTGTAAGGGGGTGGTGCACTGTACCCGAAGATACTGCCATATCGGGTCAATGCATAGGGCGACGGAAGCAAGCTTCGAAATCGGCCCCCGTTCTCAAAAATCCATTTAATATATGGTCCCCAGATAGGGGACGTATCAGATATTAAACTGATAAGAACAGATACTACACTTGATCTTAGCCAAAAGGCCGAGAAGCGATAACCGTGAAAGGGGCGGGCCCAACAAGGTGCCCTTCATGGGCACTATCACTGCTTGCTGTCAGGGAGGCTGCCAGACAATTTTCCATGCACACTCTGGGCTGGGGGGCAGTCAACCACCAGTACACACAGCAGAACCTAAACCCATACCATTATTGCTAAGCAGCAAGACAGGGGCCCATTGCACTCCCACGGGGCCTTTTTAAATGCAATCCATAACCCGGATTTGCCAGGAACCCTTCTTACTCCTCCTACTTGCATGTGACACTGGGCTTAGGATCTGCATAGGAAACACACACACAAGCACACACCTACCTTTGTTGCCTGCAGATACCTCCTTGGCTGTCCCCAAACGGTATCAAACCAACACCCACGGGAAGCTGTAAGCATAGAGGACATGCCTGCACCCCATTGGACTTACCTGTGTGGGTTAAACCCGGGTTATTTGACAACCTATGGCGGTGATGGTTCTGCTCAGGCAGAGCAGTGCTGATGCTCCTCATAAAGCTGTCGCTGCTGTGAAGGTTCTAGGTGACATCACAAATCCCTATGGTTACATACACAACAAAGCTGGGTTGTTGTTGTTTACACTCTGCAAGGCCTGTGGAAGTGAGTGACATCATAGCACTGTAGTTCTGAGGGTTCTAGATGGATGCAACAATCTCCTGTTGCTTCTATGAAGGCCATAATAGACGACATCACCAAACAGCTCCATAGTCACATACACAGCAAAGGAGAGATGTTGTTTACACCTAGTGATGTCAGTGGTATTGAGTGACATCACAGCACAGTGCTAAGGCTCCTGGGCCTGGACACAGCAGCGGCTGCAATATCTCAACGGAGAATACGTTTATATATATGTGTGTGTGTGCGCGTATATATATATATATATATATATATATATATATATATATATATATATTTCTCCGCCGAAATCACTTTTAAACCCATTTCCACCTTTTTTTCCCTTCTCTTCCTCTTACTTTTTTTTCAAGTTTTTTTACGTTTTTCTCCTTTTCGCCTCTTTTCTGGGCGTATTATTCTTCTTTTTCTTCTTTTTTTTCGTCTAATGCATACCCCATCAGTGCAGCAATGCTTATTCAATACCGCCAGCAGATGGAGACACTGGGGGATAATTTTCTAAGGATTTATACTGATTTTTCCTGTCTGAATTTGTCGCACAGAAAGTTGCAGGCCAAATATGTGTGACATTTCTGCGACTTTAGCTTCTAGAGCATTTTTACAACATTATACATAGGTGCTGAATACATAAAAAGCGACTGTTCAGCGACAGACAAGTCGCATCGGCTGAAAGTAGGCCAGAATGTCAGTCCATGTTGGAGCAGGTTTAGATACAGTCTAAAGTATAGATCTCAAAGTCTGTGCACAGAATTTAGCAAGGGCCTCGCACCTTCTGATGCATCAGGTAGGTGCACAATAGCATAGCCTAACCCTCTGTACTTTGGTCTATATTGATGCGGGACATAGACAGCCAGCTGATGACCAATCCATTAGTGCAATGGATGGCTGGAAGCATTTGTCTTTGCCTTTGCAATACCACAGAAGCAATGCATGGTCAATGTACAGCAATGACACACCTGTGTGAACAGCCAGGAGACCCCCCCCCCCCCCCCATGTTATGTTACATAGTTATATAGTTAGTACGGTCGAAAAAAGACATATGTCCATCAAGTTCAACCAGGGAATTAAGGGGTAGGGGTGTGGCGCGATATTGGGGAAGGGATGAGATTTTATATTTCTTCATAAGCATTAATCTTATTTTGTCAATTAGGAACATTCAGCACCCACCCGCTATCAAGGCAGCTGCCTATCATGTCATGCCCTACCTGCACAGGTGTGCTGGCTACTCAAATGATCCAATTAAGGAGGCCATTTAGTCAGCAGCAGCAGAAGTCCTGTGCCTGGACGCTCCAACAGCAGCCAGACACAAGCAGAAGCAGAAGCAGCAGAAGCAGCAGCAGCACCACCTTTTGTTTCTTGGCTGCAGCAGCAGCAAGGCCCACAGGGCTGGCTAGCTGGCTAGCCAGCAAGCAGGTAGCAATGAAAGTAGGAATCTTTCTTTTTAACCCTGTAAGGGGGTGGTGCACTGTACCCGAAGATACTGCCATATCGGGTCAATGCATAGGGCGACGGAAGCAAGCTTCGAAATCGGCCCCCGTTCTCAAAAATCCATTTAATATATGGTCCCCAGATAGGGGACGTATCAGATATTAAACTGATAAGAACAGATTTTTTTTTTTTTTTTTTTTTTATTTTATCTAAAGCCGAGGAACGTGCTTTCGATTCACCCAAAGTGCAAGAAAAAGTGCAAACGTGTTACACTAAAAAAACGTGCACAAAGGATGCGGTCTATCGCAAGCCCTTCTCCGATAGGAGAGAGGCCCCCCAACAAACCTTACCCTTCGCCTCCGGACCAAAAGGTACCTGCGAGGTTCCAGGTTCGATGTCCCTTTTCGCCGAAGCTACTAGGGGACCACAAATGCTCCCGGCATCCCCCTTAGCGTTAGCCAAGGTATCTGCCCGCAGAGCCGATTACGGTAGGTACCCTGCCGAAGCAGGAGTACCCGGGGTGTTTGCAGGGAGGTGCGGAACCTAATGGCCACACACACCTCCCCTAGACCGCCAGGAGGGACACCCAGAAGGGCTACCGCATCCTGACCAATCCTGTGAACACACAACACGCAAAAAGTGACACAGTGAGACAAAAAATAAATAAATAAGTGAATGTGTGCAGATATACTGCCCGGACATCCGGCCGGATCTATAAAAATTTCTCTGATCCTAGCCAGAAGGCCGGGAATCAAGAGGTGAGTGCCACAAGGTGAAGAGATTATGGTGCCCGTGCTTCAACTCAGTGAGCCTATTCTCCCAGTGAGTTTCGGCACCTCGGGGTCACCACTCCCCGAGGCACAAAAGTACCTCGGCTCTAGACCCTCTCAGCCTCATGGCGAGACCCGGAGGGAACAGGTCACATCGGGGCAGCCGTCGAGCTGATTCCTCAGAACCAGCCCCGGAAAGCCCCGGTACACCTGCATCCTCCATGCAGCACCCATCCCCACCAGCCCCATACCGGCGTTACTATACACCGGCATGAAAAACTGATAAGAACAGATACTACACTTGATCTTAGCCAAAAGGCCGAGAAGCGATAACCGTGAAAGGGGCGGGCCCAACAAGGTGCCCTTCATGGGCACTATCACTGCTTGCTGTCAGGGAGGCTGCCAGACAATTTTCCATGCACACTCTGGGCTGGGGGGCAGTCAACCACCAGTACACACAGCAGAACCTAAACCCATACCATTATTGCTAAGCAGCAAGACAGGGGCCCATTGCACTCCCATGGGGCCTTTTTAAATGCAATCCATAACCCGGATTTGCCAGGAACCCTTCTTACTCCTCCTACTTGCATGTGACACTGGGCTTAGGATCTGCATAGGAAACACACACACAAGCACACACCTACCTTTGTTGCCTGCAGATGCCTCCTTGGCTGTCCCCAAACGGTATCAAACCAACACCCACGGGAAGCTGTAAGCATAGAGGACATGCCTGCACCCCATTGGACTTACCTGTGTGGGTTAAACCCGGGTTATTTGACAACCTATGGCGGTGATGGTTCTGCTCAGGCAGAGCAGTGCTGATGCTCCTCATAAAGCTGTCGCTGCTGTGAAGGTTCTAGGTGACATCACAAATCCCTATGGTTACATACACAACAAAGCTGGGTTGTTGTTGTTTACACTCTGCAAGGCCTGTGGAAGTGAGTGACATCATAGCACTGTAGTTCTGAGGGTTCTAGATGGATGCAACAATCTCCTGTTGCTTCTATGAAGGCCATAATAGACGACATCACCAAACAGCTCCATAGTCACATACACAGCAAAGGAGAGATGTTGTTTACACCTAGTGATGTCAGTGGTATTGAGTGACATCACAGCACAGTGCTAAGGCTCCTGGGCCTGGACACAGCAGCGGCTGCAATATCTCAACGGAGAATACGTTTATATATATGTGTGTGTGTGCGCGTATATATATATATATATATATATATATATATATATTTCTCCGCCGAAATCACTTTTAAACCCATTTCCACCTTTTTTTCCCTTCTCTTCCTCTTACTTTTTTTTCACGTTTTTTTACGTTTTTCTCCTTTTCGCCTCTTTTCTGGGCGTATTATTCTTCTTTTTCTTCTTTTTTTTCGTCTAATGCATACCCCATCAGTGCAGCAATGCTTATTCAATACCGCCAGCAGATGGAGACACTGGGGGATAATTTTCTAAGGATTTATACTGATTTTTCCTGTCTGAATTTGTCGCACAGAAAGTTGCAGGCCAAATATGTGTGACATTTCTGCGACTTTAGCTTCTAGAGCATTTTTACAACATTATACATAGGTGCTGAATACATAAAAAGCGACTGTTCAGCGACAGACAAGTCGCATCGGCTGAAAGTAGGCCAGAATGTCAGTCCATGTTGGAGCAGGTTTAGATACAGTCTAAAGTATAGATCTCAAAGTCTGTGCACAGAATTTAGCAAGGGCCTCGCACCTTCTGATGCATCAGGTAGGTGCACAATAGCATAGCCTAACCCTCTGTACTTTGGTCTATATTGATGCGGGACATAGACAGCCAGCTGATGACCAATCCATTAGTGCAATGGATGGCTGGAAGCATTTGTCTTTGCCTTTGCAATACCACAGAAGCAATGCATGGTCAATGTACAGCAATGACACACCTGTGTGAACAGCCAGGAGACCCCCCCCCATGTTATGTTACATAGTTACATAGTTAGTACGGTCGAAAAAAGACATATGTCCATCAAGTTCAACCAGGGAATTAAGGGGTAGGGGTGTGGCGCGATATTGGGGAAGGGATGAGATTTTATATTTCTTCATAAGCATTAATCTTATTTTGTCAATTAGGAACATTCAGCACCCACCCGCTATCAAGGCAGCTGCCTATCATGTCATGCCCTACCTGCACAGGTGTGCTGGCTACTCAAATGATCCAATTAAGGAGGCCATTTAGTCAGCAGCAGCAGAAGTCCTGTGCCTGGACGCTCCAACAGCGGCCAGACACAAGCAGAAGCAGCAGAAGCAGCAGCAGCACCACCTTTTGTTTTTTGGCTGCAGCAGCAGCAAGGCCCACAGGGCTGGCTAGCTGGCTAGCCAGCAAGCAGGTAGCAATGAAAGTAGGAATCTTTCTTTTTAACCCTGTAAGGGGGTGGTGCACTGTACCCGAAGATACTGCCATATCGGGTCAATGCATAGGGCGACGGAAGCAAGCTTCGAAATCGGCCCCCGTTCTCAAAAATCCATTTAATATATGGTCCCCAGATAGGGGACGTATCAGATATTAAACTGATAAGAACAGATACTACACTTGATCTTAGCCAAAAGGCCGAGAAGCGATAACCGTGAAAGGGGCGGGCCCAACAAGGTGCCCTTCATGGGCACTATCACTGCTTGCTGTCAGGGAGGCTGCCAGACAATTTTCCATGCACACTCTGGGCTGGGGGGCAGTCAACCACCAGTACACACAGCAGAACCTAAACCCATACCATTATTGCTAAGCAGCAAGACAGGGGCCCATTGCACTCCCACGGGGCCTTTTTAAATGCAATCCATAACCCGGATTTGCCAGGAACCCTTCTTACTCCTCCTACTTGCATGTGACACTGGGCTTAGGATCTGCATAGGAAACACACACACAAGCACACACCTACCTTTGTTGCCTGCAGATGCCTCCTTGGCTGTCCCCAAACGGTATCAAACCAACACCCACGGGAAGCTGTAAGCATAGAGGACATGCCTGCACCCCATTGGACTTACCTGTGTGGGTTAAACCCGGGTTATTTGACAACCTATGGCGGTGATGGTTCTGCTCAGGCAGAGCAGTGCTGATGCTCCTCATAAAGCTGTCGCTGCTGTGAAGGTTCTAGGTGACATCACAAATCCCTATGGTTACATACACAACAAAGCTGGGTTGTTGTTGTTTACACTCTGCAAGGCCTGTGGAAGTGAGTGACATCATAGCACTGTAGTTCTGAGGGTTCTAGATGGATGCAACAATCTCCTGTTGCTTCTATGAAGGCCATAATAGACGACATAACCAAACAGCTCCATAGTCACATACACAGCAAAGGAGAGATGTTGTTTACACCTAGTGATGTCAGTGGTATTGAGTGACATCACAGCACAGTGCTAAGGCTCCTGGGCCTGGACACAGCAGCGGCTGCAATATCTCAACGGAGAATACGTTTATATATATGTGTGTGTGTGCGCGTATATATATATATATATATATATATATATATATATATATATATATTTCTCCGCCGAAATCACTTTTAAACCCATTTCCACCTTTTTTTCCCTTCTCTTCCTCTTACTTTTTTTTCACGTTTTTTTACGTTTTTCTCCTTTTCGCCTCTTTTCTGGGCGTATTATTCTTCTTTTTCTTCTTTTTTTTCGTCTAATGCATACCCCATCAGTGCAGCAATGCTTATTCAATACCGCCAGCAGATGGAGACACTGGGGGATAATTTTCTAAGGATTTATACTGATTTTTCCTGTCTGAATTTGTCGCACAGAAAGTTGCAGGCCAAATATGTGTGACATTTCTGCGACTTTAGCTTCTAGAGCATTTTTACAACATTATACATAGGTGCTGAATACATAAAAAGCGACTGTTCAGCGACAGACAAGTCGCATCGGCTGAAAGTAGGCCAGAATGTCAGTCCATGTTGGAGCAGGTTTAGATACAGTCTAAAGTATAGATCTCAAAGTCTGTGCACAGAATTTAGCAAGGGCCTCGCACCTTCTGATGCATCAGGTAGGTGCACAATAGCATAGCCTAACCCTCTGTACTTTGGTCTATATTGATGCGGGACATAGACAGCCAGCTGATGACCAATCCATTAGTGCAATGGATGGCTGGAAGAATTTGTCTTTGCCTTTGCAATACCACAGAAGCAATGCATGGTCAATGTACAGCAATGACACACCTGTGTGAACAGCCAGGAGACCCCCCCCCCCCCATGTTATGTTACATAGTTACATAGTTAGTACGGTCGAAAAAAGACATATGTCCATCAAGTTCAACCAGGGAATTAAGGGGTAGGGGTGTGGCGCGATATTGGGGAAGGGATGAGATTTTATATTTCTTCATAAGCATTAATCTTATTTTGTCAATTAGGAACATTCAGCACCCACCCGCTATCAAGGCAGCTGCCTATCATGTCATGCCCTACCTGCACAGGTGTGCTGGCTACTCAAATGATCCAATTAAGGAGGCCATTTAGTCAGCAGCAGCAGAAGTCCTGTGCCTGGACGCTCCAACAGCGGCCAGACACAAGCAGAAGCAGAAGCAGCAGAAGCAGCAGCAGCACCACCTTTTGTTTTTTGGCTGCAGCAGCAGCAAGGCCCACAGGGCTGGCTAGCTGGCTAGCCAGCAAGCAGGTAGCAATGAAAGTAGGAATCTTTCTTTTTAACCCTGTAAGGGGGTGGTGCACTGTACCCGAAGATACTGCCATATCGGGTCAATGCATAGGGCGACGGAAGCAAGCTTCGAAATCGGCCCCCGTTCTCAAAAATCCATTTAATATATGGTCCCCAGATAGGGGACGTATCAGATATTAAACTGATAAGAACAGATACTACACTTGATCTTAGCCAAAAGGCCGAGAAGCGATAACCGTGAAAGGGGCGGGCCCAACAAGGTGCCCTTCATGGGCACTATCACTGCTTGCTGTCAGGGAGGCTGCCAGACAATTTTCCATGCACACTCTGGGCTGGGGGGCAGTCAACCACCAGTACACACAGCAGAACCTAAACCCATACCATTATTGCTAAGCAGCAAGACAGGGGCCCATTGCACTCCCACGGGGCCTTTTTAAATGCAATCCATAACCCGGATTTGCCAGGAACCCTTCTTACTCCTCCTACTTGCATGTGACACTGGGCTTAGGATCTGCATAGGAAACACACACACAAGCACACACCTACCTTTGTTGCCTGCAGATGCCTCCTTGGCTGTCCCCAAACGGTATCAAACCAACACCCACGGGAAGCTGTAAGCATAGAGGACATGCCTGCACCCCATTGGACTTACCTGTGTGGGTTAAACCCGGGTTATTTGACAACCTATGGCGGTGATGGTTCTGCTCAGGCAGAGCAGTGCTGATGCTCCTCATAAAGCTGTCGCTGCTGTGAAGGTTCTAGGTGACATCACAAATCCCTATGGTTACATACACAACAAAGCTGGGTTGTTGTTGTTTACACTCTGCAAGGCCTGTGGAAGTGAGTGACATCATAGCACTGTAGTTCTGAGGGTTCTAGATGGATGCAACAATCTCCTGTTGCTTCTATGAAGGCCATAATAGACGACATCACCAAACAGCTCCATAGTCACATACACAGCAAAGGAGAGATGTTGTTTACACCTAGTGATGTCAGTGGTATTGAGTGACATCACAGCACAGTGCTAAGGCTCCTGGGCCTGGACACAGCAGCGGCTGCAATATCTCAACGGAGAATACGTTTATATATATGTGTGTGTGTGCGCGTATATATATATATATATATATATATATATATATATATATATATATATTTCTCCGCCGAAATCACTTTTAAACCCATTTCCACCTTTTTTTCCCTTCTCTTCCTCTTACTTTTTTTTCACGTTTTTTTACGTTTTTCTCCTTTTCGCCTCTTTTCTGGGCGTATTATTCTTCTTTTTCTTCTTTTTTTTCGTCTAATGCATACCCCATCAGTGCAGCAATGCTTATTCAATACCGCCAGCAGATGGAGACACTGGGGGATAATTTTCTAAGGATTTATACTGATTTTTCCTGTCTGAATTTGTCGCACAGAAAGTTGCAGGCCAAATATGTGTGACATTTCTGCGACTTTAGCTTCTAGAGCATTTTTACAACATTATACATAGGTGCTGAATACATAAAAAGCGACTGTTCAGCGACAGACAAGTCGCATCGGCTGAAAGTAGGCCAGAATGTCAGTCCATGTTGGAGCAGGTTTAGATACAGTCTAAAGTATAGATCTCAAAGTCTGTGCACAGAATTTAGCAAGGGCCTCGCACCTTCTGATGCATCAGGTAGGTGCACAATAGCATAGCCTAACCCTCTGTACTTTGGTCTATATTGATGCGGGACATAGACAGCCAGCTGATGACCAATCCATTAGTGCAATGGATGGCTGGAAGCATTTGTCTTTGCCTTTGCAATACCACAGAAGCAATGCATGGTCAATGTACAGCAATGACACACCTGTGTGAACAGCCAGGAGACCCCCCCCCCCCCCATGTTATGTTACATAGTTACATAGTTAGTACGGTCGAAAAAAGACATATGTCCATCAAGTTCAACCAGGGAATTAAGGGGTAGGGGTGTGGCGCGATATTGGGGAAGGGATGAGATTTTATATTTCTTCATAAGCATTAATCTTATTTTGTCAATTAGGAACATTCAGCACCCACCCGCTATCAAGGCAGCTGCCTATCATGTCATGCCCTACCTGCACAGGTGTGCTGGCTACTCAAATGATCCAATTAAGGAGGCCATTTAGTCAGCAGCAGCAGAAGTCCTGTGCCTGGACGCTCCAACAGCGGCCAGACACAAGCAGAAGCAGAAGCAGCAGAAGCAGCAGCAGCACCACCTTTTGTTTTTTGGCTGCAGCAGCAGCAAGGCCCACAGGGCTGGCTAGCTGGCTAGCCAGCAAGCAGGTAGCAATGAAAGTAGGAATCTTTCTTTTTAACCCTGTAAGGGGGTGGTGCACTGTACCCGAAGATACTGCCATATCGGGTCAATGCATAGGGCGACGGAAGCAAGCTTCGAAATCGGCCCCCGTTCTCAAAAATCCATTTAATATATGGTCCCCAGATAGGGGACGTATCAGATATTAAACTGATAAGAACAGATACTACACTTGATCTTAGCCAAAAGGCCGAGAAGCGATAACCGTGAAAGGGGCGGGCCCAACAAGGTGCCCTTCATGGGCACTATCACTGCTTGCTGTCAGGGAGGCTGCCAGACAATTTTCCATGCACACTCTGGGCTGGGGGGCAGTCAACCACCAGTACACACAGCAGAACCTAAACCCATACCATTATTGCTAAGCAGCAAGACAGGGGCCCATTGCACTCCCACGGGGCCTTTTTAAATGCAATCCATAACCCGGATTTGCCAGGAACCCTTCTTACTCCTCCTACTTGCATGTGACACTGGGCTTAGGATCTGCATAGGAAACACACACACAAGCACACACCTACCTTTGTTGCCTGCAGATGCCTCCTTGGCTGTCCCCAAACGGTATCAAACCAACACCCACGGGAAGCTGTAAGCATAGAGGACATGCCTGCACCCCATTGGACTTACCTGTGTGGGTTAAACCCGGGTTATTTGACAACCTATGGCGGTGATGGTTCTGCTCAGGCAGAGCAGTGCTGATGCTCCTCATAAAGCTGTCGCTGCTGTGAAGGTTCTAGGTGACATCACAAATCCCTATGGTTACATACACAACAAAGCTGGGTTGTTGTTGTTTACACTCTGCAAGGCCTGTGGAAGTGAGTGACATCATAGCACTGTAGTTCTGAGGGTTCTAGATGGATGCAACAATCTCCTGTTGCTTCTATGAAGGCCATAATAGACGACATCACCAAACAGCTCCATAGTCACATACACAGCAAAGGAGAGATGTTGTTTACACCTAGTGATGTCAGTGGTATTGAGTGACATCACAGCACAGTGCTAAGGCTCCTGGGCCTGGACACAGCAGCGGCTGCAATATCTCAACGGAGAATACGTTTATATATATGTGTGTGTGTGCGCGTATATATATATATATATATATATATATATATATATATATTTCTCCGCCGAAATCACTTTTAAACCCATTTCCACCTTTTTTTCCCTTCTCTTCCTCTTACTTTTTTTTCACGTTTTTTTACGTTTTTCTCCTTTTCGCCTCTTTTCTGGGCGTATTATTCTTCTTTTTCTTCTTTTTTTTCGTCTAATGCATACCCCATCAGTGCAGCAATGCTTATTCAATACCGCCAGCAGATGGAGACACTGGGGGATAATTTTCTAAGGATTTATACTGATTTTTCCTGTCTGAATTTGTCGCACAGAAAGTTGCAGGCCAAATATGTGTGACATTTCTGCGACTTTAGCTTCTAGAGCATTTTTACAACATTATACATAGGTGCTGAATACATAAAAAGCGACTGTTCAGCGACAGACAAGTCGCATCGGCTGAAAGTAGAGAATGTCAGTCCATGTTGGAGCAGGTTTAGATACAGTCTAAAGTATAGATCTCAAAGTCTGTGCACAGAATTTAGCAAGGGCCTCGCACCTTCTGATGCATCAGGTAGGTGCACAATAGCATAGCCTAACCCTCTGTACTTTGGTCTATATTGATGCGGGACATAGACAGCCAGCTGATGACCAATCCATTAGTGCAATGGATGGCTGGAAGCATTTGTCTTTGCCTTTGCAATACCACAGAAGCAATGCATGGTCAATGTACAGCAATGACACACCTGTGTGAACAGCCAGGAGACCCCCCCCCCCCCCCCCCCCCATGTTATGTTACATAGTTACATAGTTAGTACGGTCGAAAAAAGACATATGTCCATCAAGTTCAACCAGGGAATTAAGGGGTAGGGGTGTGGCGCGATATTGGGGAAGGGATGAGATTTTATATTTCTTCATAAGCATTAATCTTATTTTGTCAATTAGGAACATTCAGCACCCACCCGCTATCAAGGCAGCTGCCTATCATGTCATGCCCTACCTGCACAGGTGTGCTGGCTACTCAAATGATCCAATTAAGGAGGCCATTTAGTCAGCAGCAGCAGAAGTCCTGTGCCTGGACGCTCCAACAGCGGCCAGACACAAGCAGAAGCAGAAGCAGCAGAAGCAGCAGCAGCACCACCTTTTGTTTTTTGGCTGCAGCAGCAGCAAGGCCCACAGGGCTGGCTAGCTGGCTAGCCAGCAAGCAGGTAGCAATGAAAGTAGGAATCTTTCTTTTTAACCCTGTAAGGGGGTGGTGCACTGTACCCGAAGATACTGCTATATCGGGTCAATGCATAGGGCGACGGAAGCAAGCTTCGAAATCGGCCCCCGTTCTCAAAAATCCATTTAATATATGGTCCCCAGATAGGGGACGTATCAGATATTAAACTGATAAGAACAGATACTACACTTGATCTTAGCCAAAAGGCCGAGAAGCGATAACCGTGAAAGGGGCGGGCCCAACAAGGTGCCCTTCATGGGCACTATCACTGCTTGCTGTCAGGGAGGCTGCCAGACAATTTTCCATGCACACTCTGGGCTGGGGGGCAGTCAACCACCAGTACACACAGCAGAACCTAAACCCATACCATTATTGCTAAGCAGCAAGACAGGGGCCCATTGCACTCCCACGGGGCCTTTTTAAATGCAATCCATAACCCGGATTTGCCAGGAACCCTTCTTACTCCTCCTACTTGCATGTGACACTGGGCTTAGGATCTGCATAGGAAACACACACACAAGCACACACCTACCTTTGTTGCCTGCAGATGCCTCCTTGGCTGTCCCCAAACGGTATCAAACCAACACCCACGGGAAGCTGTAAGCATAGAGGACATGCCTGCACCCCATTGGACTTACCTGTGTGGGTTAAACCCGGGTTATTTGACAACCTATGGCGGTGATGGTTCTGCTCAGGCAGAGCAGTGCTGATGCTCCTCATAAAGCTGTCGCTGCTGTGAAGGTTCTAGGTGACATCACAAATCCCTATGGTTACATACACAACAAAGCTGGGTTGTTGTTGTTTACACTCTGCAAGGCCTGTGGAAGTGAGTGACATCATAGCACTGTAGTTCTGAGGGTTCTAGATGGATGCAACAATCTCCTGTTGCTTCTATGAAGGCCATAATAGACGACATCACCAAACAGCTCCATAGTCACATACACAGCAAAGGAGAGATGTTGTTTACACCTAGTGATGTCAGTGGTATTGAGTGACATCACAGCACAGTGCTAAGGCTCCTGGGCCTGGACACAGCAGCGGCTGCAATATCTCAACGGAGAATACGTTTATATATATGTGTGTGTGTGCGCGTATATATATATATATATATATATATATATATATATATATATATTTCTCCGCCGAAATCACTTTTAAACCCATTTCCACCTTTTTTTCCCTTCTCTTCCTCTTACTTTTTTTTCACGTTTTTTTACGTTTTTCTCCTTTTCGCCTCTTTTCTGGGCGTATTATTCTTCTTTTTCTTCTTTTTTTTCGTCTAATGCATACCCCATCAGTGCAGCAATGCTTATTCAATACCGCCAGCAGATGGAGACACTGGGGGATAATTTTCTAAGGATTTATACTGATTTTTCCTGTCTGAATTTGTCGCACAGAAAGTTGCAGGCCAAATATGTGTGACATTTCTGCGACTTTAGCTTCTAGAGCATTTTTACAACATTATACATAGGTGCTGAATACATAAAAAGCGACTGTTCAGCGACAGACAAGTCGCATCGGCTGAAAGTAGGCCAGAATGTCAGTCCATGTTGGAGCAGGTTTAGATACAGTCTAAAGTATAGATCTCAAAGTCTGTGCACAGAATTTAGCAAGGGCCTCGCACCTTCTGATGCATCAGGTAGGTGCACAATAGCATAGCCTAACCCTCTGTACTTTGGTCTATATTGATGCGGGACATAGACAGCCAGCTGATGACCAATCCATTAGTGCAATGGATGGCTGGAAGCATTTGTCTTTGCCTTTGCAATACCACAGAAGCAATGCATGGTCAATGTACAGCAATGACACACCTGTGTGAACAGCCAGGAGACCCCCCCCCCCCCATGTTATGTTACATAGTTATATAGTTAGTACGGTCGAAAAAAGACATATGTCCATCAAGTTCAACCAGGGAATTAAGGGGTAGGGGTGTGGCGCGATATTGGGGAAGGGATGAGATTTTATATTTCTTCATAAGCATTAATCTTATTTTGTCAATTAGGAACATTCAGCACCCACCCGCTATCAAGGCAGCTGCCTATCATGTCATGCCCTACCTGCACAGGTGTGCTGGCTACTCAAATGATCCAATTAAGGAGGCCATTTAGTCAGCAGCAGCAGAAGTCCTGTGCCTGGACGCTCCAACAGCAGCCAGACACAAGCAGAAGCAGAAGCAGCAGAAGCAGCAGCAGCACCACCTTTTGTTTCTTGGCTGCAGCAGCAGCAAGGCCCACAGGGCTGGCTAGCTGGCTAGCCAGCAAGCAGGTAGCAATGAAAGTAGGAATCTTTCTTTTTAACCCTGTAAGGGGGTGGTGCACTGTACCCGAAGATACTGCCATATCGGGTCAATGCATAGGGCGACGGAAGCAAGCTTCGAAATCGGCCCCCGTTCTCAAAAATCCATTTAATATATGGTCCCCAGATAGGGGACGTATCAGATATTAAACTGATAAGAACAGATACTACACTTGATCTTAGCCAAAAGGCCGAGAAGCGATAACCGTGAAAGGGGCGGGCCCAACAAGGTGCCCTTCATGGGCACTATCACTGCTTGCTGTCAGGGAGGCTGCCAGACAATTTTCCATGCACACTCTGGGCTGGGGGGCAGTCAACCACCAGTACACACAGCAGAACCTAAACCCATACCATTATTGCTAAGCAGCAAGACAGGGGCCCATTGCACTCCCACGGGGCCTTTTTAAATGCAATCCATAACCCGGATTTGCCAGGAACCCTTCTTACTCCTCCTACTTGCATGTGACACTGGGCTTAGGATCTGCATAGGAAACACACACACAAGCACACACCTACCTTTGTTGCCTGCAGATGCCTCCTTGGCTGTCCCCAAACGGTATCAAACCAACACCCACGGGAAGCTGTAAGCATAGAGGACATGCCTGCACCCCATTGGACTTACCTGTGTGGGTTAAACCCGGGTTATTTGACAACCTATGGCGGTGATGGTTCTGCTCAGGCAGAGCAGTGCTGATGCTCCTCATAAAGCTGTCGCTGCTGTGAAGGTTCTAGGTGACATCACAAATCCCTATGGTTACATACACAACAAAGCTGGGTTGTTGTTGTTTACACTCTGCAAGGCCTGTGGAAGTGAGTGACATCATAGCACTGTAGTTCTGAGGGTTCTAGATGGATGCAACAATCTCCTGTTGCTTCTATGAAGGCCATAATAGACGACATCACCAAACAGCTCCATAGTCACATACACAGCAAAGGAGAGATGTTGTTTACACCTAGTGATGTCAGTGGTATTGAGTGACATCACAGCACAGTGCTAAGGCTCCTGGGCCTGGACACAGCAGCGGCTGCAATATCTCAACGGAGAATACGTTTATATATATGTGTGTGTGTGCGCGTATATATATATATATATATATATATATATATATATATATTTCTCCGCCGAAATCACTTTTAAACCCATTTCCACCTTTTTTTCCCTTCTCTTCCTCTTACTTTTTTTTCACGTTTTTTTACGTTTTTCTCCTTTTCGCCTCTTTTCTGGGCGTATTATTCTTCTTTTTCTTCTTTTTTTTCGTCTAATGCATACCCCATCAGTGCAGCAATGCTTATTCAATACCGCCAGCAGATGGAGACACTGGGGGATAATTTTCTAAGGATTTATACTGATTTTTCCTGTCTGAATTTGTCGCACAGAAAGTTGCAGGCCAAATATGTGTGACATTTCTGCGACTTTAGCTTCTAGAGCATTTTTACAACATTATACATAGGTGCTGAATACATAAAAAGCGACTGTTCAGCGACAGACAAGTCGCATCGGCTGAAAGTAGGCCAGAATGTCAGTCCATGTTGGAGCAGGTTTAGATACAGTCTAAAGTATAGATCTCAAAGTCTGTGCACAGAATTTAGCAAGGGCCTCGCACCTTCTGATGCATCAGGTAGGTGCACAATAGCATAGCCTAACCCTCTGTACTTTGGTCTATATTGATGCGGGACATAGACAGCCAGCTGATGACCAATCCATTAGTGCAATGGATGGCTGGAAGCATTTGTCTTTGCCTTTGCAATACCACAGAAGCAATGCATGGTCAATGTACAGCAATGACACACCTGTGTGAACAGCCAGGAGACCCCCCCCCATGTTATGTTACATAGTTACATAGTTAGTACGGTCGAAAAAAGACATATGTCCATCAAGTTCAACCAGGGAATTAAGGGGTAGGGGTGTGGCGCGATATTGGGGAAGGGATGAGATTTTATATTTCTTCATAAGCATTAATCTTATTTTGTCAATTAGGAACATTCAGCACCCACCCGCTATCAAGGCAGCTGCCTATCATGTCATGCCCTACCTGCACAGGTGTGCTGGCTACTCAAATGATCCAATTAAGGAGGCCATTTAGTCAGCAGCAGCAGAAGTCCTGTGCCTGGACGCTCCAACAGCGGCCAGACACAAGCAGAAGCAGCAGAAGCACCACCTTTTGTTTTTTGGCTGCAGCAGCAGCAAGGCCCACAGGGCTGGCTAGCTGGCTAGCCAGCAAGCAGGTAGCAATGAAAGTAGGAATCTTTCTTTTTAACCCTGTAAGGGGGTGGTGCACTGTACCCGAAGATACTGCCATATCGGGTCAATGCATAGGGCGACGGAAGCAAGCTTCGAAATCGGCCCCTGTTCTCAAAAATCCATTTAATATATGGTCCCCAGATAGGGGACGTATCAGATATTAAACTGATAAGAACAGATACTACACTTGATCTTAGCCAAAAGGCCGAGAAGCGATAACCGTGAAAGGGGCGGGCCCAACAAGGTGCCCTTCATGGGCACTATCACTGCTTGCTGTCAGGGAGGCTGCCAGACAATTTTCCATGCACACTCTGGGCTGGGGGGCAGTCAACCACCAGTACACACAGCAGAACCTAAACCCATACCATTATTGCTAAGCAGCAAGACAGGGGCCCATTGCACTCCCACGGGGCCTTTTTAAATGCAATCCATAACCCGGATTTGCCAGGAACCCTTCTTACTCCTCCTACTTGCATGTGACACTGGGCTTAGGATCTGCATAGGAAACACACACACAAGCACACACCTACCTTTGTTGCCTGCAGATGCCTCCTTGGCTGTCCCCAAACGGTATCAAACCAACACCCACGGGAAGCTGTAAGCATAGAGGACATGCCTGCACCCCATTGGACTTACCTGTGTGGGTTAAACCCGGGTTATTTGACAACCTATGGCGGTGATGGTTCTGCTCAGGCAGAGCAGTGCTGATGCTCCTCATAAAGCTGTCGCTGCTGTGAAGGTTCTAGGTGACATCACAAATCCCTATGGTTACATACACAACAAAGCTGGGTTGTTGTTGTTTACACTCTGCAAGGCCTGTGGAAGTGAGTGACATCATAGCACTGTAGTTCTGAGGGTTCTAGATGGATGCAACAATCTCCTGTTGCTTCTATGAAGGCCATAATAGACGACATCACCAAACAGCTCCATAGTCACATACACAGCAAAGAAGAGATGTTGTTTACACCTAGTGATGTCAGTGGTATTGAGTGACATCACAGCACAGTGCTAAGGCTCCTGGGCCTGGACACAGCAGCGGCTGCAATATCTCAACGGAGAATACGTTTATATATATGTGTGTGTGTGCGCGTATATATATATATATATATATATATATATATATATTTCTCCGCCGAAATCACTTTTAAACCCATTTCCACCTTTTTTTCCCTTCTCTTCCTCTTACTTTTTTTTCACGTTTTTTTACGTTTTTCTCCTTTTCGCCTCTTTTCTGGGCGTATTATTCTTCTTTTTCTTCTTTTTTTTCGTCTAATGCATACCCCATCAGTGCAGCAATGCTTATTCAATACCGCCAGCAGATGGAGACACTGGGGGATAATTTTCTAAGGATTTATACTGATTTTTCCTGTCTGAATTTGTCGCACAGAAAGTTGCAGGGCAAATATGTGTGACATTTCTGCGACTTTAGCTTCTAGAGCATTTTTACAACATTATACATAGGTGCTGAATACATAAAAAGCGACTGTTCAGCGACAGACAAGTCGCATCGGCTGAAAGTAGGCCAGAATGTCAGTCCATGTTGGAGCAGGTTTAGATACAGTCTAAAGTATAGATCTCAAAGTCTGTGCACAGAATTTAGCAAGGGCCTCGCACCTTCTGATGCATCAGGTAGGTGCACAATAGCATAGCCTAACCCTCTGTACTTTGGTCTATATTGATGCGGGACATAGACAGCCAGCTGATGACCAATCCATTAGTGCAATGGATGGCTGGAAGCATTTGTCTTTGCCTTTGCAATACCACAGAAGCAATGCATGGTCAATGTACAGCAATGACACACCTGTGTGAACAGCCAGGAGACCCCCCCCCCCCCCATGTTATGTTACATAGTTACATAGTTAGTACGGTCGAAAAAAGACATATGTCCATCAAGTTCAACCAGGGAATTAAGGGGTAGGGGTGTGGCGCGATATTGGGGAAGGGATGAGATTTTATATTTCTTCATAAGCATTAATCTTATTTTGTCAATTAGGAACATTCAGCACCCACCCGCTATCAAGGCAGCTGCCTATCATGTCATGCCCTACCTGCACAGGTGTGCTGGCTACTCAAATGATCCAATTAAGGAGGCCATTTAGTCAGCAGCAGCAGAAGTCCTGTGACTGGACGCTCCAACAGCGGCCAGACACAAGCAGAAGCAGAAGCAGCAGAAGCAGCAGCAGCACCACCTTTTGTTTTTTGGCTGCAGCAGCAGCAAGGCCCACAGGGCTGGCTAGCTGGCTAGCCAGCAAGCAGGTAGCAATGAAAGTAGGAATCTTTCTTTTTAACCCTGTAAGGGGGTGGTGCACTGTACCCGAAGATACTGCCATATCGGGTCAATGCATAGGGCGACGGAAGCAAGCTTCGAAATCGGCCCCCGTTCTCAAAAATCCATTTAATATATGGTCCCCAGATAGGGGACGTATCAGATATTAAACTGATAAGAACAGATACTACACTTGATCTTAGCCAAAAGGCCGAGAAGCGATAACCGTGAAAGGGGCGGGCCCAACAAGGTGCCCTTCATGGGCACTATCACTGCTTGCTGTCAGGGAGGCTGCCAGACAATTTTCCATGCACACTCTGGGCTGGGGGGCAGTCAACCACCAGTACACACAGCAGAACCTAAACCCATACCATTATTGCTAAGCAGCAAGACAGGGGCCCATTGCACTCTCACGGGGCCTTTTTAAATGCAATCCATAACCCGGATTTGCCAGGAACCCTTCTTACTCCTCCTACTTGCATGTGACACTGGGCTTAGGATCTGCATAGGAAACACACACACAAGCACACACCTACCTTTGTTGCCTGCAGATGCCTCCTTGGCTGTCCCCAAACGGTATCAAACCAACACCCACGGGAAGCTGTAAGCATAGAGGACATGCCTGCACCCCATTGGACTTACCTGTGTGGGTTAAATCCGGGTTATTTGACAACCTATGGCGGTGATGGTTCTGCTCAGGCAGAGCAGTGCTGATGCTCCTCATAAAGCTGTCGCTGCTGTGAAGGTTCTAGGTGACATCACAAATCCCTATGGTTACATACACAACAAAGCTGGGTTGTTGTTGTTTACACTCTGCAAGGCCTGTGGAAGTGAGTGACATCATAGCACTGTAGTTCTGAGGGTTCTAGATGGATGCAACAATCTCCTGTTGCTTCTATGAAGGCCATAATAGACGACATCACCAAACAGCTCCATAGTCACATACACAGCAAAGGAGAGATGTTGTTTACACCTAGTGATGTCAGTGGTATTGAGTGACATCACAGCACAGTGCTAAGGCTCCTGGGCCTGGACACAGCAGCGGCTGCAATATCTCAACGGAGAATACGTTTATATATATGTGTGTGTGTGCGCGTATATATATATATATATATATATATATATATATATATATATATATATATATTTCTCCGCCGAAATCACTTTTAAACCCATTTCCACCTTTTTTTCCCTTCTCTTCCTCTTACTTTTTTTTCACGTTTTTTTACGTTTTTCTCCTTTTCGCCTCTTTTCTGGGCGTATTATTCTTCTTTTTCTTCTTTTTTTTCGTCTAATGCATACCCCATCAGTGCAGCAATGCTTATTCAATACCGCCAGCAGATGGAGACACTGGGGGATAATTTTCTAAGGATTTATACTGATTTTTCCTGTCTGAATTTGTCGCACAGAAAGTTGCAGGCCAAATATGTGTGACATTTCTGCGACTTTAGCTTCTAGAGCATTTTTACAACATTATACATAGGTGCTGAATACATAAAAAGCGACTGTTCAGCGACAGACAAGTCGCATCGGCTGAAAGTAGGCCAGAATGTCAGTCCATGTTGGAGCAGGTTTAGATACAGTCTAAAGTATAGATCTCAAAGTCTGTGCACAGAATTTAGCAAGGGCCTCGCACCTTCTGATGCATCAGGTAGGTGCACAATAGCATAGCCTAACCCTCTGTACTTTGGTCTATATTGATGCGGGACATAGACAGCCAGCTGATGACCAATCCATTAGTGCAATGGATGGCTGGAAGCATTTGTCTTTGCCTTTGCAATACCACAGAAGCAATGCATGGTCAATGTACAGCAATGACACACCTGTGTGAACAGCCAGGAGACACCCCCCCCCCCCCATGTTATGTTACATAGTTACATAGTTAGTACGGTCGAAAAAAGACATATGTCCATCAAGTTCAACCAGGGAATTAAGGGGTAGGGGTGTGGCGCGATATTGGGGAAGGGATGAGATTTTATATTTCTTCATAAGCATTAATCTTATTTTGTCAATTAGGAACATTCAGCACCCACCCGCTATCAAGGCAGCTGCCTATCATGTCATGCCCTACCTGCACAGGTGTGCTGGCTACTCAAATGATCCAATTAAGGAGGCCATTTAGTCAGCAGCAGCAGAAGTCCTGTGCCTGGACGCTCCAACAGCGGCCAGACACAAGCAGAAGCAGAAGCAGCAGAAGCAGCAGCAGCAGCACCACCTTTTGTTTTTTGGCTGCAGCAGCAGCAAGGCCCACAGGGCTGGCTAGCTGGCTAGCCAGCAAGCAGGTAGCAATGAAAGTAGGAATCTTTCTTTTTAACCCTGTAAGGGGGTGGTGCACTGTACCCGAAGATACTGCCATATCGGGTCAATGCATAGGGCGACGGAAGCAAGCTTCGAAATCGGCCCCCGTTCTCAAAAATCCATTTAATATATGGTCCCCAGATAGGGGACGTATCAGATATTAAACTGATAAGAACAGATACTACACTTGATCTTAGCCAAAAGGCCGAGAAGCGATAACCGTGAAAGGGGCGGGCCCAACAAGGTGCCCTTCATGGGCACTATCACTGCTTGCTGTCAGGGAGGCTGCCAGACAATTTTCCATGCACACTCTGGGCTGGGGGGCAGTCAACCACCAGTACACACAGCAGAACCTAAACCCATACCATTATTGCTAAGCAGCAAGACAGGGGCCCATTGCACTCCCACGGGGCCTTTTTAAATGCAATCCATAACCCGGATTTGCCAGGAACCCTTCTTACTCCTCCTACTTGCATGTGACACTGGGCTTAGGATCTGCATAGGAAACACACACACAAGCACACACCTACCTTTGTTGCCTGCAGATGCCTCCTTGGCTGTCCCCAAACGGTATCAAACCAACACCCACGGGAAGCTGTAAGCATAGAGGACATGCCTGCACCCCATTGGACTTACCTGTGTGGGTTAAACCCGGGTTATTTGACAACCTATGGCGGTGATGGTTCTGCTCAGGCAGAGCAGTGCTGATGCTCCTCATAAAGCTGTCGCTGCTGTGAAGGTTCTAGGTGACATCACAAATCCCTATGGTTACATACACAACAAAGCTGGGTTGTTGTTGTTTACACTCTGCAAGGCCTGTGGAAGTGAGTGACATCATAGCACTGTAGTTCTGAGGGTTCTAGATGGATGCAACAATCTCCTGTTGCTTCTATGAAGGCCATAATAGACGACATCACCAAACAGCTCCATAGTCACATACACAGCAAAGGAGAGATGTTGTTTACACCTAGTGATGTCAGTGGTATTGAGTGACATCACAGCACAGTGCTAAGGCTCCTGGGCCTGGACACAGCAGCGGCTGCAATATCTCAACGGAGAATACGTTTATATATATGTGTGTGTGTGCGCGTATATATATATATATATATATATATATATATATATATATATATATATTTCTCCGCCGAAATCACTTTTAAACCCATTTCCACCTTTTTTTCCCTTCTCTTCCTCTTACTTTTTTTTCACGTTTTTTTACGTTTTTCTCCTTTTCGCCTCTTTTCTGGGCGTATTATTCTTCTTTTTCTTCTTTTTTTTCGTCTAATGCATACCCCATCAGTGCAGCAATGCTTATTCAATACCGCCAGCAGATGGAGACACTGGGGGATAATTTTCTAAGGATTTATACTGATTTTTCCTGTCTGAATTTGTCGCACAGAAAGTTGCAGGCCAAATATGTGTGACATTTCTGCGACTTTAGCTTCTAGAGCATTTTTACAACATTATACATAGGTGCTGAATACATAAAAAGCGACTGTTCAGCGACAGACAAGTCGCATCGGCTGAAAGTAGGCCAGAATGTCAGTCCATGTTGGAGCAGGTTTAGATACAGTCTAAAGTATAGATCTCAAAGTCTGTGCACAGAATTTAGCAAGGGCCTCGCACCTTCTGATGCATCAGGTAGGTGCACAATAGCATAGCCTAACCCTCTGTACTTTGGTCTATATTGATGCGGGACATAGACAGCCAGCTGATGACCAATCCATTAGTGCAATGGATGGCTGGAAGCATTTGTCTTTGCCTTTGCAATACCACAGAAGCAATGCATGGTCAATGTACAGCAATGACACACCTGTGTGAACAGCCAGGAGACACCCCCCCCCCCCCCATGTTATGTTACATAGTTACATAGTTAGTACGGTCGAAAAAAGACATATGTCCATCAAGTTCAACCAGGGAATTAAGGGGTAGGGGTGTGGCGCGATATTGGGGAAGGGATGAGATTTTATATTTCTTCATAAGCATTAATCTTATTTTGTCAATTAGGAACATTCAGCACCCACCCGCTATCAAGGCAGCTGCCTATCATGTCATGCCCTACCTGCACAGGTGTGCTGGCTACTCAAATGATCCAATTAAGGAGGCCATTTAGTCAGCAGCAGCAGAAGTCCTGTGCCTGGACGCTCCAACAGCGGCCAGACACAAGCAGAAGCAGAAGCAGCAGAAGCAGCAGCAGCACCACCTTTTGTTTTTTGGCTGCAGCAGCAGCAAGGCCCACAGGGCTGGCTAGCTGGCTAGCCAGCAAGCAGGTAGCAATGAAAGTAGGAATCTTTCTTTTTAACCCTGTAAGGGGGTGGTGCACTGTACCCGAAGATACTGCCATATCGGGTCAATGCATAGGGCGACGGAAGCAAGCTTCGAAATCGGCCCCCGTTCTCAAAAATCCATTTAATATATGGTCCCCAGATAGGGGACGTATCAGATATTAAACTGATAAGAACAGATACTACACTTGATCTTAGCCAAAAGGCCGAGAAGCGATAACCGTGAAAGGGGCGGGCCCAACAAGGTGCCCTTCATGGGCACTATCACTGCTTGCTGTCAGGGAGGCTGCCAGACAATTTTCCATGCACACTCTGGGCTGGGGGGCAGTCAACCACCAGTACACACAGCAGAACCTAAACCCATACCATTATTGCTAAGCAGCAAGACAGGGGCCCATTGCACTCCCACGGGGCCTTTTTAAATGCAATCCATAACCCGGATTTGCCAGGAACCCTTCTTACTCCTCCTACTTGCATGTGACACTGGGCTTAGGATCTGCATAGGAAACACACACACAAGCACACACCTACCTTTGTTGCCTGCAGATGCCTCCTTGGCTGTCCCCAAACGGTATCAAACCAACACCCACGGGAAGCTGTAAGCATAGAGGACATGCCTGCACCCCATTGGACTTACCTGTGTGGGTTAAACCCGGGTTATTTGACAACCTATGGCGGTGATGGTTCTGCTCAGGCAGAGCAGTGCTGATGCTCCTCATAAAGCTGTCGCTGCTGTGAAGGTTCTAGGTGACATCACAAATCCCTATGGTTACATACACAACAAAGCTGGGTTGTTGTTGTTTACACTCTGCAAGGCCTGTGGAAGTGAGTGACATCATAGCACTGTAGTTCTGAGGGTTCTAGATGGATGCAACAATCTCCTGTTGCTTCTATGAAGGCCATAATAGACGACATCACCAAACAGCTCCATAGTCACATACACAGCAAAGGAGAGATGTTGTTTACACCTAGTGATGTCAGTGGTATTGAGTGACATCACAGCACAGTGCTAAGGCTCCTGGGCCTGGACACAGCAGCGGCTGCAATATCTCAACGGAGAATACGTTTATATATATGTGTGTGTGTGCGCGTATATATATATATATATATATATATATATATATATATATATATATATATTTCTCCGCCGAAATCACTTTTAAACCCATTTCCACCTTTTTTCCCCTTCTCTTCCTCTTACTTTTTTTTCACGTTTTTTTACGTTTTTCTCCTTTTCGCCTCTTTTCTGGGCGTATTATTCTTCTTTTTCTTCTTTTTTTTCGTCTAATGCATACCCCATCAGTGCAGCAATGCTTATTCAATACCGCCAGCAGATGGAGACACTGGGGGATAATTTTCTAAGGATTTATACTGATTTTTCCTGTCTGAATTTGTCGCACAGAAAGTTGCAGGCCAAATATGTGTGACATTTCTGCGACTTTAGCTTCTAGAGCATTTTTACAACATTATACATAGGTGCTGAATACATAAAAAGCGACTGTTCAGCGACAGACAAGTCGCATCGGCTGAAAGTAGGCCAGAATGTCAGTCCATGTTGGAGCAGGTTTAGATACAGTCTAAAGTATAGATCTCAAAGTCTGTGCACAGAATTTAGCAAGGGCCTCGCACCTTCTGATGCATCAGGTAGGTGCACAATAGCATAGCCTAACCCTCTGTACTTTGGTCTATATTGATGCGGGACATAGACAGCCAGCTGATGACCAATCCATTAGTGCAATGGATGGCTGGAAGCATTTGTCTTTGCCTTTGCAATACCACAGAAGCAATGCATGGTCAATGTACAGCAATGACACACCTGTGTGAACAGCCAGGAGACCCCCCCCCCCCCCCATGTTATGTTACATAGTTACATAGTTAGTACGGTCGAAAAAAGACATATGTCCATCAAGTTCAACCAGGGAATTAAGGGGTAGGGGTGTGGCGCGATATTGGGGAAGGGATGAGATTTTATATTTCTTCATAAGCATTAATCTTATTTTGTCAATTAGGAACATTCAGCACCCACCCGCTATCAAGGCAGCTGCCTATCATGTCATGCCCTACCTGCAAAGGTGTGCTGGCTACTCAAATGATCCAATTAAGGAGGCCATTTAGTCAGCAGCAGCAGAAGTCCTGTGCCTGGACGCTCCAACAGCGGCCAGACACAAGCAGAAGCAGAAGCAGCAGAAGCAGCAGCAGCACCACCTTTTGTTTTTTGGCTGCAGCAGCAGCAAGGCCCACAGGGCTGGCTAGCTGGCTAGCCAGCAAGCAGGTAGCAATGAAAGTAGGAATCTTTCTTTTTAACCCTGTAAGGGGGTGGTGCACTGTACCCGAAGATACTGCCATATCGGGTCAATGCATAGGGCGACGGAAGCAAGCTTCGAAATCGGCCCCCGTTCTCAAAAATCCATTTAATATATGGTCCCCAGATAGGGGACGTATCAGATATTAAACTGATAAGAACAGATACTACACTTGATCTTAGCCAAAAGGCCGAGAAGCGATAACCGTGAAAGGGGCGGGCCCAACAAGGTGCCCTTCATGGGCACTATCACTGCTTGCTGTCAGGGAGGCTGCCAGACAATTTTCCATGCACACTCTGGGCTGGGGGGCAGTCAACCACCAGTACACACAGCAGAACCTAAACCCATACCATTATTGCTAAGCAGCAAGACAGGGGCCCATTGCACTCCCACGGGGCCTTTTTAAATGCAATCCATAACCCGGATTTGCCAGGAACCCTTCTTACTCCTCCTACTTGCATGTGACACTGGGCTTAGGATCTGCATAGGAAACACACACACAAGCACACACCTACCTTTGTTGCCTGCAGATGCCTCCTTGGCTGTCCCCAAACGGTATCAAACCAACACCCACGGGAAGCTGTAAGCATAGAGGACATGCCTGCACCCCATTGGACTTACCTGTGTGGGTTAAACCCGGGTTATTTGACAACCTATGGCGGTGATGGTTCTGCTCAGGCAGAGCAGTGCTGATGCTCCTCATAAAGCTGTCGCTGCTGTGAAGGTTCTAGGTGACATCACAAATCCCTATGGTTACATACACAACAAAGCTGGGTTGTTGTTGTTTACACTCTGCAAGGCCTGTGGAAGTGAGTGACATCATAGCACTGTAGTTCTGAGGGTTCTAGATGGATGCAACAATCTCCTGTTGCTTCTATGAAGGCCATAATAGACGACATCACCAAACAGCTCCATAGTCACATACACAGCAAAGGAGAGATGTTGTTTACACCTAGTGATGTCAGTGGTATTGAGTGACATCACAGCACAGTGCTAAGGCTCCTGGGCCTGGACACAGCAGCGGCTGCAATATCTCAACGGAGAATACGTTTATATATATATGTGTGTGTGTGCGCGTATATATATATATATATATATATATATATATATATATACATTTCTCCGCCGAAATCACTTTTAAACCCATTTCCACCTTTTTTTCCCTTCTCTTCCTCTTACTTTTTTTTCACGTTTTTTTACGTTTTTCTCCTTTTCGCCTCTTTTCTGGGCGTATTATTCTTCTTTTTCTTCTTTTTTTTCGTCTAATGCATACCCCATCAGTGCAGCAATGCTTATTCAATACCGCCAGCAGATGGAGACACTGGGGGATAATTTTCTAAGGATTTATACTGATTTTTCCTGTCTGAATTTGTCGCACAGAAAGTTGCAGGCCAAATATGTGTGACATTTCTGCGACTTTAGCTTCTAGAGCATTTTTACAACATTATACATAGGTGCTGAATACATAAAAAGCGACTGTTCAGCGACAGACAAGTCGCATCGGCTGAAAGTAGGCCAGAATGTCAGTCCATGTTGGAGCAGGTTTAGATACAGTCTAAAGTATAGATCTCAAAGTCTGTGCACAGAATTTAGCAAGGGCCTCGCACCTTCTGATGCATCAGGTAGGTGCACAATAGCATAGCCTAACCCTCTGTACTTTGGTCTATATTGATGCGGGACATAGACAGCCAGCTGATGACCAATCCATTAGTGCAATGGATGGCTGGAAGCATTTGTCTTTGCCTTTGCAATACCACAGAAGCAATGCATGGTCAATGTACAGCAATGACACACCTGTGTGAACAGCCAGGAGACCCCCCCCCCATGTTATGTTACATAGTTACATAGTTAGTACGGTCGAAAAAAGACATATGTCCATCAAGTTCAACCAGGGAATTAAGGGGTAGGGGTGTGGCGCGATATTGGGGAAGGGATGAGATTTTATATTTCTTCATAAGCATTAATCTTATTTTGTCAATTAGGAACATTCAGCACCCACCCGCTATCAAGGCAGCTGCCTATCATGTCATGCCCTACCTGCACAGGTGTGCTGGATACTCAAATGATCCAATTAAGGAGGCCATTTAGTCAGCAGCAGCAGAAGTCCTGTGCCTGGACGCTCCAACAGCGGCCAGACACAAGCAGAAGCAGAAGCAGCAGAAGCAGCAGCAGCACCACCTTTTGTTTTTTGGCTGCAGCAGCAGCAAGGCCCACAGGGCTGGCTAGCTGGCTAGCCAGCAAGCAGGTAGCAATGAAAGTAGGAATCTTTCTTTTTAACCCTGTAAGGGGGTGGTGCACTGTACCCGAAGATACTGCCATATCGGGTCAATGCATAGGGCGACGGAAGCAAGCTTCGAAATCGGCCCCCGTTCTCAAAAATCCATTTAATATATGGTCCCCAGATAGGGGACGTATCAGATATTAAACTGATAAGAACAGATACTACACTTGATCTTAGCCAAAAGGCCGAGAAGCGATAACCGTGAAAGGGGCGGGCCCAACAAGGTGCCCTTCATGGGCACTATCACTGCTTGCTGTCAGGGAGGCTGCCAGACAATTTTCCATGCACACTCTGGGCTGGGGGGCAGTCAACCACCAGTACACACAGCAGAACCTAAACCCATACCATTATTGCTAAGCAGCAAGACAGGGGCCCATTGCACTCCCACGGGGCCTTTTTAAATGCAATCCATAACCCGGATTTGCCAGGAACCCTTCTTACTCCTCCTACTTGCATGTGACACTGGGCTTAGGATCTGCATAGGAAACACACACACAAGCACACACCTACCTTTGTTGCCTGCAGATGCCTCCTTGGCTGTCCCCAAACGGTATCAAACCAACACCCACGGGAAGCTGTAAGCATAGAGGACATGCCTGCACCCCATTGGACTTACCTGTGTGGGTTAAACCCGGGTTATTTGACAACCTATGGCGGTGATGGTTCTGCTCAGGCAGAGCAGTGCTGATGCTCCTCATAAAGCTGTCGCTGCTGTGAAGGTTCTAGGTGACATCACAAATCCCTATGGTTACATACACAACAAAGCTGGGTTGTTGTTGTTTACACTCTGCAAGGCCTGTGGAAGTGAGTGACATCATAGCACTGTAGTTCTGAGGGTTCTAGATGGATGCAACAATCTCCTGTTGCTTCTATGAAGGCCATAATAGACGACATCACCAAACAGCTCCATAGTCACATACACAGCAAAGGAGAGATGTTGTTTACACCTAGTGATGTCAGTGGTATTGAGTGACATCACAGCACAGTGCTAAGGCTCCTGGGCCTGGACACAGCAGCGGCTGCAATATCTCAACGGAGAATACGTTTATATATATGTGTGTGTGTGCGCGTATATATATATATATATATATATATATATATATATATATACATTTCTCCGCCGAAATCACTTTTAAACCCATTTCCACCTTTTTTTCCCTTCTCTTCCTCTTACTTTTTTTTCACGTTTTTTTACGTTTTTCTCCTTTTCGCCTCTTTTCTGGGCGTATTATTCTTCTTTTTCTTCTTTTTTTTCGTCTAATGCATACCCCATCAGTGCAGCAATGCTTATTCAATACCGCCAGCAGATGGAGACACTGGGGGATAATTTTCTAAGGATTTATACTGATTTTTCCTGTCTGAATTTGTCGCACAGAAAGTTGCAGGCCAAATATGTGTGACATTTCTGCGACTTTAGCTTCTAGAGCATTTTTACAACATTATACATAGGTGCTGAATACATAAAAAGCGACTGTTCAGCGACAGACAAGTCGCATCGGCTGAAAGTAGGCCAGAATGTCAGTCCATGTTGGAGCAGGTTTAGATACAGTCTAAAGTATAGATCTCAAAGTCTGTGCACAGAATTTAGCAAGGGCCTCGCACCTTCTGATGCATCAGGTAGGTGCACAATAGCATAGCCTAACCCTCTGTACTTTGGTCTATATTGATGCGGGACATAGACAGCCAGCTGATGACCAATCCATTAGTGCAATGGATGGCTGGAAGCATTTGTCTTTGCCTTTGCAATACCACAGAAGCAATGCATGGTCAATGTACAGCAATGACACACCTGTGTGAACAGCCAGGAGACCCCCCCCCCCCCCCCCATGTTATGTTACATAGTTACATAGTTAGTACGGTCGAAAAAAGACATATGTCCATCAAGTTCAACCAGGGAATTAAGGGGTAGGGGTGTGGCGTGATATTGGGGAAGGGATGAGATTTTATATTTCTTCATAAGCATTAATCTTATTTTGTCAATTAGGAACATTCAGCACCCACCCGCTATCAAGGCAGCTGCCTATCATGTCATGCCCTACCTGCAAAGGTGTGCTGGCTACTCAAATGATCCAATTAAGGAGGCCATTTAGTCAGCAGCAGCAGAAGTCCTGTGCCTGGACGCTCCAACAGCGGCCAGACACAAGCAGAAGCAGAAGCAGCAGAAGCAGCAGCAGCACCACCTTTTGTTTTTTGGCTGCAGCAGCAGCAAGGCCCACAGGGCTGGCTAGCTGGCTAGCCAGCAAGCAGGTAGCAATGAAAGTAGGAATCTTTCTTTTTAACCCTGTAAGGGGGTGGTGCACTGTACCCGAAGATACTGCCATATCGGGTCAATGCATAGGGCGACGGAAGCAAGCTTCGAAATCGGCCCCCGTTCTCAAAAATCCATTTAATATATGGTCCCCAGATAGGGGACGTATCAGATATTAAACTGATAAGAACAGATACTACACTTGATCTTAGCCAAAAGGCCGAGAAGCGATAACCGTGAAAGGGGCGGGCCCAACAAGGTGCCCTTCATGGGCACTATCACTGCTTGCTGTCAGGGAGGCTGCCAGATAATTTTCCATGCACACTCTGGGCTGGGGGGCAGTCAACCACCAGTACACACAGCAGAACCTAAACCCATACCATTATTGCTAAGCAGCAAGACAGGGGCCCATTGCACTCCCACGGGGCCTTTTTAAATGCAATCCATAACCCGGATTTGCCAGGAACCCTTCTTACTCCTCCTACTTGCATGTGACACTGGGCTTAGGATCTGCATAGGAAACACACACACAAGCACACACCTACCTTTGTTGCCTGCAGATGCCTCCTTGGCTGTCCCCAAACGGTATCAAACCAACACCCACGGGAAGCTGTAAGCATAGAGGACATGCCTGCACCCCATTGGACTTACCTGTGTGGGTTAAACCCGGGTTATTTGACAACCTATGGCGGTGATGGTTCTGCTCAGGCAGAGCAGTGCTGATGCTCCTCATAAAGCTGTCGCTGCTGTGAAGGTTCTAGGTGACATCACAAATCCCTATGGTTACATACACAACAAAGCTGGGTTGTTGTTGTTTACACTCTGCAAGGCCTGTGGAAGTGAGTGACATCATAGCACTGTAGTTCTGAGGGTTCTAGATGGATGCAACAATCTCCTGTTGCTTCTATGAAGGCCATAATAGACGACATCACCAAACAGCTCCATAGTCACATACACAGCAAAGGAGAGATGTTGTTTACACCTAGTGATGTCAGTGGTATTGAGTGACATCACAGCACAGTGCTAAGGCTCCTGGGCCTGGACACAGCAGCGGCTGCAATATCTCAACGGAGAATACGTTTATATATGTGTGTGTGTGTGCGCGTATATATATATATATATATATATATATATATATATATATATATATATTTCTCCGCCGAAATCACTTTTAAACCCATTTCCACCTTTTTTTCCCTTCTCTTCCTCTTACTTTTTTTTCACGTTTTTTTACGTTTTTCTCCTTTTCGCCTCTTTTCTGGGCGTATTATTCTTCTTTTTCTTCTTTTTTTTCGTCTAATGCATACCCCATCAGTGCAGCAATGCTTATTCAATACCGCCAGCAGATGGAGACACTGGGGGATAATTTTCTAAGGATTTATACTGATTTTTCCTGTCTGAATTTGTCGCACAGAAAGTTGCAGGCCAAATATGTGTGACATTTCTGCGACTTTAGCTTCTAGAGCATTTTTACAACATTATACATAGGTGCTGAATACATAAAAAGCGACTGTTCAGCGACAGACAAGTCGCATCGGCTGAAAGTAGGCCAGAATGTCAGTCCATGTTGGAGCAGGTTTAGATACAGTCTAAAGTATAGATCTCAAAGTCTGTGCACAGAATTTAGCAAGGGCCTCGCACCTTCTGATGCATCAGGTAGGTGCACAATAGCATAGCCTAACCCTCTGTACTTTGGTCTATATTGATGCGGGACATAGACAGCCAGCTGATGACCAATCCATTAGTGCAATGGATGGCTGGAAGCATTTGTCTTTGCCTTTGCAATACCACAGAAGCAATGCATGGTCAATGTACAGCAATGACACACCTGTGTGAACAGCCAGGAGACACCCCCCCCCCCCATGTTATGTTACATAGTTACATAGTTAGTACGGTCGAAAAAAGACATATGTCCATCAAGTTCAACCAGGGAATTAAGGGGTAGGGGTGTGGCGCGATATTGGGGAAGGGATGAGATTTTATATTTCTTCATAAACATTAATCTTATTTTGTCAATTAGGAACATTCAGCACCCACCCGCTATCAAGGCAGCTGCCTATCATGTCATGCCCTACCTGCACAGGTGTGCTGGCTACTCAAATGATCCAATTAAGGAGGCCATTTAGTCAGCAGCAGCAGAAGTCCTGTGCCTGGACGCTCCAACAGCGGCCAGACACAAGCAGAAGCAGAAGCAGCAGAAGCAGCAGCAGCAGCACCACCTTTTGTTTTTTGGCTGCAGCAGCAGCAAGGCCCACAGGGCTGGCTAGCTGGCTAGCCAGCAAGCAGGTAGCAATGAAAGTAGGAATCTTTCTTTTTAACCCTGTAAGGGGGTGGTGCACTGTACCCGAAGATACTGCCATATCGGGTCAATGCATAGGGCGACGGAAGCAAGCTTCGAAATCGGCCCCCGTTCTCAAAAATCCATTTAATATATGGTCCCCAGATAGGGGACGTATCAGATATTAAACTGATAAGAACAGATACTACACTTGATCTTAGCCAAAAGGCCGAGAAGCGATAACCGTGAAAGGGGCGGGCCCAACAAGGTGCCCTTCATGGGCACTATCACTGCTTGCTGTCAGGGAGGCTGCCAGACAATTTTCCATGCACACTCTGGGCTGGGGGGCAGTCAACCACCAGTACACACAGCAGAACCTAAACCCATACCATTATTGCTAAGCAGCAAGACAGGGGCCCATTGCACTCCCACGGGGCCTTTTTAAATGCAATCCATAACCCGGATTTGCCAGGAACCCTTCTTACTCCTCCTACTTGCATGTGACACTGGGCTTAGGATCTGCATAGGAAACACACACACAAGCACACACCTACCTTTGTTGCCTGCAGATGCCTCCTTGGCTGTCCCCAAACGGTATCAAACCAACACCCACGGGAAGCTGTAAGCATAGAGGACATGCCTGCACCCCATTGGACTTACCTGTGTGGGTTAAACCCGGGTTATTTGACAACCTATGGCGGTGATGGTTCTGCTCAGGCAGAGCAGTGCTGATGCTCCTCATAAAGCTGTCGCTGCTGTGAAGGTTCTAGGTGACATCACAAATCCCTATGGTTACATACACAACAAAGCTGGGTTGTTGTTGTTTACACTCTGCAAGGCCTGTGGAAGTGAGTGACATCATAGCACTGTAGTTCTGAGGGTTCTAGATGGATGCAACAATCTCCTGTTGCTTCTATGAAGGCCATAATAGACGACATCACCAAACAGCTCCATAGTCACATACACAGCAAAGGAGAGATGTTGTTTACACCTAGTGATGTCAGTGGTATTGAGTGACATCACAGCACAGTGCTAAGGCTCCTGGGCCTGGACACAGCAGCGGCTGCAATATCTCAACGGAGAATACGTTTATATATATGTGTGTGTGTGCGCGTATATATATATATATATATATATATATATATATATATATATATTTACATTTCTCCGCCGAAATCACTTTTAAACCCATTTCCACCTTTTTTTCCCTTCTCTTCCTCTTACTTTTTTTTCACGTTTTTTTACGTTTTTCTCCTTTTCGCCTCTTTTCTGGGCGTATTATTCTTCTTTTTCTTCTTTTTTTTCGTCTAATGCATACCCCATCAGTGCAGCAATGCTTATTCAATACCGCCAGCAGATGGAGACACTGGGGGATAATTTTCTAAGGATTTATACTGATTTTTCCTGTCTGAATTTGTCGCACAGAAAGTTGCAGGCCAAATATGTGTGACATTTCTGCGACTTTAGCTTCTAGAGCATTTTTACAACATTATACATAGGTGCTGAATACATAAAAAGCGACTGTTCAGCGACAGACAAGTCGCATCGGCTGAAAGTAGGCCAGAATGTCAGTCCATGTTGGAGCAGGTTTAGATACAGTCTAAAGTATAGATCTCAAAGTCTGTGCACAGAATTTAGCAAGGGCCTCGCACCTTCTGATGCATCAGGTAGGTGCACAATAGCATAGCCTAACCTTCTGTACTTTGGTCTATATTGATGCGGGACATAGACAGCCAGCTGATGACCAATCCATTAGTGCAATGGATGGCTGGAAGCATTTGTCTTTGCCTTTGCAATACCACAGAAGCAATGCATGGTCAATGTACAGCAATGACACACCTGTGTGAACAGCCAGGAGACCCCCCCCCCCCCCATGTTATGTTACATAGTTACATAGTTAGTACGGTCGAAAAAAGACATATGTCCATCAAGTTCAACCAGGGAATTAAGGGGTAGGGGTGTGGCGCGATATTGGGGAAGGGATGAGATTTTATATTTCTTCATAAGCATTAATCTTATTTTGTCAATTAGGAACATTCAGCACCCACCCGCTATCAAGGCAGCTGCCTATCATGTCATGCCCTACCTGCACAGGTGTGCTGGCTACTCAAATGATCCAATTAAGGAGGCCATTTAGTCAGCAGCAGCAGAAGTCCTGTGCCTGGACGCTCCAACAGCGGCCAGACACAAGCAGAAGCAGAAGCAGCAGAAGCAGCAGCAGCACCACCTTTTGTTTTTTGGCTGCAGCAGCAGCAAGGCCCACAGGGCTGGCTAGCTGGCTAGCCAGCAAGCAGGTAGCAATGAAAGTAGGAATCTTTCTTTTTAACCCTGTAAGGGGGTGGTGCACTGTACCCGAAGATACTGCCATATCGGGTCAATGCATAGGGCGACGGAAGCAAGCTTCGAAATCGGCCCCCGTTCTCAAAAATCCATTTAATATATGGTCCCCAGATAGGGGACGTATCAGATATTAAACTGATAAGAACAGATACTACACTTGATCTTAGCCAAAAGGCCGAGAAGCGATAACCGTGAAAGGGGCGGGCCCAACAAGGTGCCCTTCATGGGCACTATCACTGCTTGCTGTCAGGGAGGCTGCCAGACAATTTTCCATGCACACTCTGGGCTGGGGGGCAGTCAACCACCAGTACACACAGCAGAACCTAAACCCATACCATTATTGCTAAGCAGCAAGACAGGGGCCCATTGCACTCCCACGGGGCCTTTTTAAATGCAATCCATAACCCGGATTTGCCAGGAACCCTTCTTACTCCTCCTACTTGCATGTGACACTGGGCTTAGGATCTGCATAGGAAACACACACACAAGCACACACCTACCTTTGTTGCCTGCAGATGCCTCCTTGGCTGTCCCCAAACGGTATCAAACCAACACCCACGGGAAGCTGTAAGCATAGAGGACATGCCTGCACCCCATTGGACTTACCTGTGTGGGTTAAACCCGGGTTATTTGACAACCTATGGCGGTGATGGTTCTGCTCAGGCAGAGCAGTGCTGATGCTCCTCATAAAGCTGTCGCTGCTGTGAAGGTTCTAGGTGACATCACAAATCCCTATGGTTACATACACAACAAAGCTGGGTTGTTGTTGTTTACACTCTGCAAGGCCTGTGGAAGTGAGTGACATCATAGCACTGTAGTTCTGAGGGTTCTAGATGGATGCAACAATCTCCTGTTGCTTCTATGAAGGCCATAATAGACGACATCACCAAACAGCTCCATAGTCACATACACAGCAAAGGAGAGATGTTGTTTACACCTAGTGATGTCAGTGGTATTGAGTGACATCACAGCACAGTGCTAAGGCTCCTGGGCCTGGACACAGCAGCGGCTGCAATATCTCAACGGAGAATACGTTTATATATATGTGTGTGTGTGCGCGTATATATATATATATATATATATATATATATATACATTTCTCCGCCGAAATCACTTTTAAACCCATTTCCACCTTTTTTTCCCTTCTCTTCCTCTTACTTTTTTTTCACGTTTTTTTACGTTTTTCTCCTTTTCGCCTCTTTTCTGGGCGTATTATTCTTCTTTTTCTTCTTTTTTTTCGTCTAATGCATACCCCATCAGTGCAGCAATGCTTATTCAATACCGCCAGCAGATGGAGACACTGGGGGATAATTTTCTAAGGATTTATACTGATTTTTCCTGTCTGAATTTGTCGCACAGAAAGTTGCAGGCCAAATATGTGTGACATTTCTGCGACTTTAGCTTCTAGAGCATTTTTACAACATTATACATAGGTGCTGAATACATAAAAAGCGACTGTTCAGCGACAGACAAGTCGCATCGGCTGAAAGTAGGCCAGAATGTCAGTCCATGTTGGAGCAGGTTTAGATACAGTCTAAAGTATAGATCTCAAAGTCTGTGCACAGAATTTAGCAAGGGCCTCGCACCTTCTGATGCATCAGGTAGGTGCACAATAGCATAGCCTAACCTTCTGTACTTTGGTCTATATTGATGCGGGACATAGACAGCCAGCTGATGACCAATCCATTAGTGCAATGGATGGCTGGAAGCATTTGTCTTTGCCTTTGCAATACCACAGAAGCAATGCATGGTCAATGTACAGCAATGACACACCTGTGTGAACAGCCAGGAGACCCCCCCCCCCCCCATGTTATGTTACATAGTTACATAGTTAGTACGGTCGAAAAAAGACATATGTCCATCAAGTTCAACCAGGGAATTAAGGGGTAGGGGTGTGGCGCGATATTGGGGAAGGGATGAGATTTTATATTTCTTCATAAGCATTAATCTTATTTTGTCAATTAGGAACATTCAGCACCCACCCGCTATCAAGGCAGCTGCCTATCATGTCATGCCCTACCTGCACAGGTGTGCTGGCTACTCAAATGATCCAATTAAGGAGGCCATTTAGTCAGCAGCAGCAGAAGTCCTGTGCCTGGACGCTCCAACAGCGGCCAGACACAAGAAGAAGCAGAAGCAGCAGAAGCAGCAGCAGCAGCACCACCTTTTGTTTTTTGGCTGCAGCAGCAGCAAGGCCCACAGGGCTGGCTAGCTGGCTAGCCAGCAAGCAGGTAGCAATGAAAGTAGGAATCTTTCTTTTTAACCCTGTAAGGGGGTGGTGCACTGTACCCGAAGATACTGCCATATCGGGTCAATGCATAGGGCGACGGAAGCAAGCTTCGAAATCGGCCCCCGTTCTCAAAAATCCATTTAATATATGGTCCCCAGATAGGGGACGTATCAGATATTAAACTGATAAGAACAGATACTACACTTGATCTTAGCCAAAAGGCCGAGAAGCGATAACCGTGAAAGGGGCGGGCCCAACAAGGTGCCCTTCATGGGCACTATCACTGCTTGCTGTCAGGGAGGCTGCCAGACAATTTTCCATGCACACTCTGGGCTGGGGGGCAGTCAACCACCAGTACACACAGCAGAACCTAAACCCATACCATTATTGCTAAGCAGCAAGACAGGGGCCCATTGCACTCCCACGGGGCCTTTTTAAATGCAATCCATAACCCGGATTTGCCAGGAACCCTTCTTACTCCTCCTACTTGCATGTGACACTGGGCTTAGGATCTGCATAGGAAACACACACACAAGCACACACCTACCTTTGTTGCCTGCAGATGCCTCCTTGGCTGTCCCCAAACGGTATCAAACCAACACCCACGGGAAGCTGTAAGCATAGAGGACATGCCTGCACCCCATTGGACTTACCTGTGTGGGTTAAACCCGGGTTATTTGACAACCTATGGCGGTGATGGTTCTGCTCAGGCAGAGCAGTGCTGATGCTCCTCATAAAGCTGTCGCTGCTGTGAAGGTTCTAGGTGACATCACAAATCCCTATGGTTACATACACAACAAAGCTGGGTTGTTGTTGTTTACACTCTGCAAGGCCTGTGGAAGTGAGTGACATCATAGCACTGTAGTTCTGAGGGTTCTAGATGGATGCAACAATCTCCTGTTGCTTCTATGAAGGCCATAATAGACGACATCACCAAACAGCTCCATAGTCACATACACAGCAAAGGAGAGATGTTGTTTACACCTAGTGATGTCAGTGGTATTGAGTGACATCACAGCACAGTGCTAAGGCTCCTGGGCCTGGACACAGCAGCGGCTGCAATATCTCAACGGAGAATACGTTTATATATATGTGTGTGTGTGCGCGTATATATATATATATATATATATATATATATATATATATATACATTTCTCCGCCGAAATCACTTTTAAACCCATTTCCACCTTTTTTTCCCTTCTCTTCCTCTTACTTTTTTTTCACGTTTTTTTACGTTTTTCTCCTTTTCGCCTCTTTTCTGGGCGTATTATTCTTCTTTTTCTTCTTTTTTTTCGTCTAATGCATACCCCATCAGTGCAGCAATGCTTATTCAATACCGCCAGCAGATGGAGACACTGGGGGATAATTTTCTAAGGATTTATACTGATTTTTCCTGTCTGAATTTGTCGCACAGAAAGTTGCAGGCCAAATATGTGTGACATTTCTGCGACTTTAGCTTCTAGAGCATTTTTACAACATTATACATAGGTGCTGAATACATAAAAAGCGACTGTTCAGCGACAGACAAGTCGCATCGGCTGAAAGTAGGCCAGAATGTCAGTCCATGTTGGAGCAGGTTTAGATACAGTCTAAAGTATAGATCTCAAAGTCTGTGCACAGAATTTAGCAAGGGCCTCGCACCTTCTGATGCATCAGGTAGGTGCACAATAGCATAGCCTAACCTTCTGTACTTTGGTCTATATTGATGCGGGACATAGACAGCCAGCTGATGACCAATCCATTAGTGCAATGGATGGCTGGAAGCATTTGTCTTTGCCTTTGCAATACCACAGAAGCAATGCATGGTCAATGTACAGCAATGACACACCTGTGTGAACAGCCAGGAGACCCCCCCCCCCCCCCATGTTATGTTACATAGTTACATAGTTAGTACGGTCGAAAAAAGACATATGTCCATCAAGTTCAACCAGGGAATTAAGGGGTAGGGGTGTGGCGCGATATTGGGGAAGGGATGAGATTTTATATTTCTTCATAAGCATTAATCTTATTTTGTCAATTAGGAACATTCAGCACCCACCCGCTATCAAGGCAGCTGCCTATCATGTCATGCCCTACCTGCACAGGTGTGCTGGCTACTCAAATGATCCAATTAAGGAGGCCATTTAGTCAGCAGCAGCAGAAGTCCTGTGCCTGGACGCTCCAACAGCGGCCAGACACAAGCAGAAGCAGAAGCAGCAGAAGCAGCAGCAGCACCACCTTTTGTTTTTTGGCTGCAGCAGCAGCAAGGCCCACAGGGCTGGCTAGCTGGCTAGCCAGCAAGCAGGTAGCAATGAAAGTAGGAATCTTTCTTTTTAACCCTGTAAGGGGGTGGTGCACTGTACCCGAAGATACTGCCATATCGGGTCAATGCATAGGGCGACGGAAGCAAGCTTCGAAATCGGCCCCCGTTCTCAAAAATCCATTTAATATATGGTCCCCAGATAGGGGACGTATCAGATATTAAACTGATAAGAACAGATACTACACTTGATCTTAGCCAAAAGGCCGAGAAGCGATAACCGTGAAAGGGGCGGGCCCAACAAGGTGCCCTTCATGGGCACTATCACTGCTTGCTGTCAGGGAGGCTGCCAGACAATTTTCCATGCACACTCTGGGCTGGGGGGCAGTCAACCACCAGTACACACAGCAGAACCTAAACCCATACCATTATTGCTAAGCAGCAAGACAGGGGCCCATTGCACTCCCACGGGGCCTTTTTAAATGCAATCCATAACCCGGATTTGCCAGGAACCCTTCTTACTCCTCCTACTTGCATGTGACACTGGGCTTAGGATCTGCATAGGAAACACACACACAAGCACACACCTACCTTTGTTGCCTGCAGATGCCTCCTTGGCTGTCCCCAAACGGTATCAAACCAACACCCACGGGAAGCTGTAAGCATAGAGGACATGCCTGCACCCCATTGGACTTACCTGTGTGGGTTAAACCCGGGTTATTTGACAACCTATGGCGGTGATGGTTCTGCTCAGGCAGAGCAGTGCTGATGCTCCTCATAAAGCTGTCGCTGCTGTGAAGGTTCTAGGTGACATCACAAATCCCTATGGTTACATACACAACAAAGCTGGGTTGTTGTTGTTTACACTCTGCAAGGCCTGTGGAAGTGAGTGACATCATAGCACTGTAGTTCTGAGGGTTCTAGATGGATGCAACAATCTCCTGTTGCTTCTATGAAGGCCATAATAGACGACATCACCAAACAGCTCCATAGTCACATACACAGCAAAGGAGAGATGTTGTTTACACCTAGTGATGTCAGTGGTATTGAGTGACATCACAGCACAGTGCTAAGGCTCCTGGGCCTGGACACAGCAGCGGCTGCAATATCTCAACGGAGAATACGTTTATATATATGTGTGTGTGTGCGCGTATATATATATATATATATATATATATATATATATATATACATTTCTCCGCCGAAATCACTTTTAAACCCATTTCCACCTTTTTTTCCCTTCTCTTCCTCTTACTTTTTTTTCACGTTTTTTTACGTTTTTCTCCTTTTCGCCTCTTTTCTGGGCGTATTATTCTTCTTTTTCTTCTTTTTTTTCGTCTAATGCATACCCCATCAGTGCAGCAATGCTTATTCAATACCGCCAGCAGATGGAGACACTGGGGGATAATTTTCTAAGGATTTATACTGATTTTTCCTGTCTGAATTTGTCGCACAGAAAGTTGCAGGCCAAATATGTGTGACATTTCTGCGACTTTAGCTTCTAGAGCATTTTTACAACATTATACATAGGTGCTGAATACATAAAAAGCGACTGTTCAGCGACAGACAAGTCGCATCGGCTGAAAGTAGGCCAGAATGTCAGTCCATGTTGGAGCAGGTTTAGATACAGTCTAAAGTATAGATCTCAAAGTCTGTGCACAGAATTTAGCAAGGGCCTCGCACCTTCTGATGCATCAGGTAGGTGCACAATAGCATAGCCTAACCTTCTGTACTTTGGTCTATATTGATGCGGGACATAGACAGCCAGCTGATGACCAATCCATTAGTGCAATGGATGGCTGGAAGCATTTGTCTTTGCCTTTGCAATACCACAGAAGCAATGCATGGTCAATGTACAGCAATGACACACCTGTGTGAACAGCCAGGAGACCCCCCCCCCCCCCCCATGTTATGTTACATAGTTACATAGTTAGTACGGTCGAAAAAAGACATATGTCCATCAAGTTCAACCAGGGAATTAAGGGGTAGGGGTGTGGCGCGATATTGGGGAAGGGATGAGATTTTATATTTCTTCATAAGCATTAATCTTATTTTGTCAATTAGGAACATTCAGCACCCACCCGCTATCAAGGCAGCTGCCTATCATGTCATGCCCTACCTGCACAGGTGTGCTGGCTACTCAAATGATCCAATTAAGGAGGCCATTTAGTCAGCAGCAGCAGAAGTCCTGTGCCTGGACGCTCCAACAGCGGCCAGACACAAGCAGAAGCAGAAGCAGCAGAAGCAGCAGCAGCACCACCTTTTGTTTTTTGGCTGCAGCAGCAGCAAGGCCCACAGGGCTGGCTAGCTGGCTAGCCAGCAAGCAGGTAGCAATGAAAGTAGGAATATTTCTTTTTAACCCTGTAAGGGGGTGGTGCACTGTACCCGAAGATACTGCCATATCGGGTCAATGCATAGGGCGACGGAAGCAAGCTTCGAAATCGGCCCCCGTTCTCAAAAATCCATTTAATATATGGTCCCCAGATAGGGGACGTATCAGATATTAAACTGATAAGAACAGATACTACACTTGATCTTAGCCAAAAGGCCGAGAAGCGATAACCGTGAAAGGGGCGGGCCCAACAAGGTGCCCTTCATGGGCACTATCACTGCTTGCTGTCAGGGAGGCTGCCAGACAATTTTCCATGCACACTCTGGGCTGGGGGGCAGTCAACCACCAGTACACACAGCAGAACCTAAACCCATACCATTATTGCTAAGCAGCAAGACAGGGGCCCATTGCACTCCCACGGGGCCTTTTTAAATGCAATCCATAACCCGGATTTGCCAGGAACCCTTCTTACTCCTCCTACTTGCATGTGACACTGGGCTTAGGATCTGCATAGGAAACACACACACAAGCACACACCTACCTTTGTTGCCTGCAGATGCCTCCTTGGCTGTCCCCAAACGGTATCAAACCAACACCCACGGGAAGCTGTAAGCATAGAGGACATGCCTGCACCCCATTGGACTTACCTGTGTGGGTTAAACCCGGGTTATTTGACAACCTATGGCGGTGATGGTTCTGCTCAGGCAGAGCAGTGCTGATGCTCCTCATAAAGCTGTCGCTGCTGTGAAGGTTCTAGGTGACATCACAAATCCCTATGGTTACATACACAACAAAGCTGGGTTGTTGTTGTTTACACTCTGCAAGGCCTGTGGAAGTGAGTGACATCATAGCACTGTAGTTCTGAGGGTTCTAGATGGATGCAACAATCTCCTGTTGCTTCTATGAAGGCCATAATAGACGACATCACCAAACAGCTCCATAGTCACATACACAGCAAAGGAGAGATGTTGTTTACACCTAGTGATGTCAGTGGTATTGAGTGACATCACAGCACAGTGCTAAGGCTCCTGGGCCTGGACACAGCAGCGGCTGCAATATCTCAACGGAGAATACGTTTATATATATGTGTGTGTGTGCGCGTATATATATATATATATATATATATATATATATATATATATATATATATATATATTTCTCCGCCGAAATCACTTTTAAACCCATTTCCACCTTTTTTTCCCTTCTCTTCCTCTTACTTTTTTTTCAAGTTTTTTTACGTTTTTCTCCTTTTCGCCTCTTTTCTGGGCGTATTATTCTTCTTTTTCTTCTTTTTTTTCGTCTAATGCATACCCCATCAGTGCAGCAATGCTTATTCAATACCGCCAGCAGATGGAGACACTGGGGGATAATTTTCTAAGGATTTATACTGATTTTTCCTGTCTGAATTTGTCGCACAGAAAGTTGCAGGCCAAATATGTGTGACATTTCTGCGACTTTAGCTTCTAGAGCATTTTTACAACATTATACATAGGTGCTGAATACATAAAAAGCGACTGTTCAGCGACAGACAAGTCGCATCGGCTGAAAGTAGGCCAGAATGTCAGTCCATGTTGGAGCAGGTTTAGATACAGTCTAAAGTATAGATCTCAAAGTCTGTGCACAGAATTTAGCAAGGGCCTCGCACCTTCTGATGCATCAGGTAGGTGCACAATAGCATAGCCTAACCCTCTGTACTTTGGTCTATATTGATGCGGGACATAGACAGCCAGCTGATGACCAATCCATTAGTGCAATGGATGGCTGGAAGCATTTGTCTTTGCCTTTGCAATACCACAGAAGCAATGCATGGTCAATGTACAGCAATGACACACCTGTGTGAACAGCCAGGAGACCCCCCCCCCCCATGTTATGTTACATAGTTACATAGTTAGTACGGTCGAAAAAAGACATATGTCCATCAAGTTCAACCAGGGAATTAAGGGGTAGGGGTGTGGCGCGATATTGGGGAAGGGATGAGATTTTATATTTCTTCATAAGCATTAATCTTATTTTGTCAATTAGGAACATTCAGCACCCACCCGCTATCAAGGCAGCTGCCTATCATGTCATGCCCTACCTGCACAGGTGTGCTGGCTACTCAAATGATCCAATTAAGGAGGCCATTTAGTCAGCAGCAGCAGAAGTCCTGTGCCTGGACGCTCCAACAGCGGCCAGACACAAGCAGAAGCAGAAGCAGCAGAAGCAGCAGCAGCACCACCTTTTGTTTTTTGGCTGCAGCAGCAGCAAGGCCCACAGGGCTGGCTAGCTGGCTAGCCAGCAAGCAGGTAGCAATGAAAGTAGGAATCTTTCTTTTTAACCCTGTAAGGGGGTGGTGCACTGTACCCGAAGATACTGCCATATCGGGTCAATGCATAGGGCGACGGAAGCAAGCTTCGAAATCGGCCCCCGTTCTCAAAAATCCATTTAATATATGGTCCCCAGATAGGGGACGTATCAGATATTAAACTGATAAGAACAGATACTACACTTGATCTTAGCCAAAAGGCCGAGAAGCGATAACCGTGAAAGGGGCGGGCCCAACAAGGTGCCCTTCATGGGCACTATCACTGCTTGCTGTCAGGGAGGCTGCCAGACAATTTTCCATGCACACTCTGGGCTGGGGGGCAGTCAACCACCAGTACACACAGCAGAACCTAAACCCATACCATTATTGCTAAGCAGCAAGACAGGGGCCCATTGCACTCCCACGGGGCCTTTTTAAATGCAATCCATAACCCGGATTTGCCAGGAACCCTTCTTACTCCTCCTACTTGCATGTGACACTGGGCTTAGGATCTGCATAGGAAACACACACACAAGCACACACCTACCTTTGTTGCCTGCAGATGCCTCCTTGGCTGTCCCCAAACGGTATCAAACCAACACCCACGGGAAGCTGTAAGCATAGAGGACATGCCTGCACCCCATTGGACTTACCTGTGTGGGTTAAACCCGGGTTATTTGACAACCTATGGCGGTGATGGTTCTGCTCAGGCAGAGCAGTGCTGATGCTCCTCATAAAGCTGTCGCTGCTGTGAAGGTTCTAGGTGACATCACAAATCCCTATGGTTACATACACAACAAAGCTGGGTTGTTGTTGTTTACACTCTGCAAGGCCTGTGGAAGTGAGTGACATCATAGCACTGTAGTTCTGAGGGTTCTAGATGGATGCAACAATCTCCTGTTGCTTCTATGAAGGCCATAATAGACGACATCACCAAACAGCTCCATAGTCACATACACAGCAAAGGAGAGATGTTGTTTACACCTAGTGATGTCAGTGGTATTGAGTGACATCACAGCACAGTGCTAAGGCTCCTGGGCCTGGACACAGCAGCGGCTGCAATATCTCAACGGAGAATACGTTTATATATATGTGTGTGTGTGCGCGTATATATATATATATATATATATATATATATATATATATACATTTCTCCGCCGAAATCACTTTTAAACCCATTTCCACCTTTTTTTCCCTTCTCTTCCTCTTACTTTTTTTTCACGTTTTTTTACGTTTTTCTCCTTTTCGCCTCTTTTCTGGGCGTATTATTCTTCTTTTTCTTCTTTTTTTTCGTCTAATGCATACCCCATCAGTGCAGCAATGCTTATTCAATACCGCCAGCAGATGGAGACACTGGGGGATAATTTTCTAAGGATTTATACTGATTTTTCCTGTCTGAATTTGTCGCACAGAAAGTTGCAGGCCAAATATGTGTGACATTTCTGCGACTTTAGCTTCTAGAGCATTTTTACAACATTATACATAGGTGCTGAATACATAAAAAGCGACTGTTCAGCGACAGACAAGTCGCATCGGCTGAAAGTAGGCCAGAATGTCAGTCCATGTTGGAGCAGGTTTAGATACAGTCTAAAGTATAGATCTCAAAGTCTGTGCACAGAATTTAGCAAGGGCCTCGCACCTTCTGATGCATCAGGTAGGTGCACAATAGCATAGCCTAACCCTCTGTACTTTGGTCTATATTGATGCGGGACATAGACAGCCAGCTGATGACCAATCCATTAGTGCAATGGATGGCTGGAAGCATTTGTCTTTGCCTTTGCAATACCACAGAAGCAATGCATGGTCAATGTACAGCAATGACACACCTGTGTGAACAGCCAGGAGACCCCCCCCCCCCCCCCATGTTATGTTACATAGTTACATAGTTAGTACGGTCGAAAAAAGACATATGTCCATCAAGTTCAACCAGGGAATTAAGGGGTAGGGGTGTGGCGTGATATTGGGGAAGGGATGAGATTTTATATTTCTTCATAAGCATTAATCTTATTTTGTCAATTAGGAACATTCAGCACCCACCCGCTATCAAGGCAGCTGCCTATCATGTCATGCCCTACCTGCAAAGGTGTGCTGGCTACTCAAATGATCCAATTAAGGAGGCCATTTAGTCAGCAGCAGCAGAAGTCCTGTATCTGGACGCTCCAACAGCGGCCAGACACAAGCAGAAGCAGAAGCAGCAGAAGCAGCAGCAGCACCACCTTTTGTTTTTTGGCTGCAGCAGCAGCAAGGCCCACAGGGCTGGCTAGCTGGCTAGCCAGCAAGCAGGTAGCAATGAAAGTAGGAATCTTTCTTTTTAACCCTGTAAGGGGGTGGTGCACTGTACCCGAAGATACTGCCATATCGGGTCAATGCATAGGGCGACGGAAGCAAGCTTCGAAATCGGCCCCCGTTCTCAAAAATCCATTTAATATATGGTCCCCAGATAGGGGACGTATCAGATATTAAACTGATAAGAACAGATACTACACTTGATCTTAGCCAAAAGGCCGAGAAGCGATAACCGTGAAAGGGGCGGGCCCAACAAGGTGCCCTTCATGGGCACTATCACTGCTTGCTGTCAGGGAGGCTGCCAGATAATTTTCCATGCACACTCTGGGCTGGGGGGCAGTCAACCACCAGTACACACAGCAGAACCTAAACCCATACCATTATTGCTAAGCAGCAAGACAGGGGCCCATTGCACTCCCACGGGGCCTTTTTAAATGCAATCCATAACCCGGATTTGCCAGGAACCCTTCTTACTCCTCCTACTTGCATGTGACACTGGGCTTAGGATCTGCATAGGAAACACACACACAAGCACACACCTACCTTTGTTGCCTGCAGATGCCTCCTTGGCTGTCCCCAAACGGTATCAAACCAACACCCACGGGAAGCTGTAAGCATAGAGGACATGCCTGCACCCCATTGGACTTACCTGTGTGGGTTAAACCCGGGTTATTTGACAACCTATGGCGGTGATGGTTCTGCTCAGGCAGAGCAGTGCTGATGCTCCTCATAAAGCTGTCGCTGCTGTGAAGGTTCTAGGTGACATCACAAATCCCTATGGTTACATACACAACAAAGCTGGGTTGTTGTTGTTTACACTCTGCAAGGCCTGTGGAAGTGAGTGACATCATAGCACTGTAGTTCTGAGGGTTCTAGATGGATGCAACAATCTCCTGTTGCTTCTATGAAGGCCATAATAGACGACATCACCAAACAGCTCCATAGTCACATACACAGCAAAGGAGAGATGTTGTTTACACCTAGTGATGTCAGTGGTATTGAGTGACATCACAGCACAGTGCTAAGGCTCCTGGGCCTGGACACAGCAGCGGCTGCAATATCTCAACGGAGAATACGTTTATATATATATGTGTGTGTGTGCGCGTATATATATATATATATATATATATATATATATATATATATATATATTTCTCCGCCGAAATCACTTTTAAACCCATTTCCACCTTTTTTTCCCTTCTCTTCCTCTTACTTTTTTTTCACGTTTTTTTACGTTTTTCTCCTTTTCGCCTCTTTTCTGGGCGTATTATTCTTCTTTTTCTTCTTTTTTTTCGTCTAATGCATACCCCATCAGTGCAGCAATGCTTATTCAATACCGCCAGCAGATGGAGACACTGGGGGATAATTTTCTAAGGATTTATACTGATTTTTCCTGTCTGAATTTGTCGCACAGAAAGTTGCAGGCCAAATATGTGTGACATTTCTGCGACTTTAGCTTCTAGAGCATTTTTACAACATTATACATAGGTGCTGAATACATAAAAAGCGACTGTTCAGCGACAGACAAGTCGCATCGGCTGAAAGTAGGCCAGAATGTCAGTCCATGTTGGAGCAGGTTTAGATACAGTCTAAAGTATAGATCTCAAAGTCTGTGCACAGAATTTAGCAAGGGCCTCGCACCTTCTGATGCATCAGGTAGGTGCACAATAGCATAGCCTAACCCTCTGTACTTTGGTCTATATTGATGCGGGACATAGACAGCCAGCTGATGACCAATCCATTAGTGCAATGGATGGCTGGAAGCATTTGTCTTTGCCTTTGCAATACCACAGAAGCAATGCATGGTCAATGTACAGCAATGACACACCTGTGTGAACAGCCAGGAGACACCCCCCCCCCCCATGTTATGTTACATAGTTACATAGTTAGTACGGTCGAAAAAAGACATATGTCCATCAAGTTCAACCAGGGAATTAAGGGGTAGGGGTGTGGCGCGATATTGGGGAAGGGATGAGATTTTATATTTCTTCATAAACATTAATCTTATTTTGTCAATTAGGAACATTCAGCACCCACCCGCTATCAAGGCAGCTGCCTATCATGTCATGCCCTACCTGCACAGGTGTGCTGGCTACTCAAATGATCCAATTAAGGAGGCCATTTAGTCAGCAGCAGCAGAAGTCCTGTGCCTGGACGCTCCAACAGCGGCCAGACACAAGCAGAAGCAGAAGCAGCAGAAGCAGCAGCAGCAGCACCACCTTTTGTTTTTTGGCTGCAGCAGCAGCAAGGCCCACAGGGCTGGCTAGCTGGCTAGCCAGCAAGCAGGTAGCAATGAAAGTAGGAATCTTTCTTTTTAACCCTGTAAGGGGGTGGTGCACTGTACCCGAAGATACTGCCATATCGGGTCAATGCATAGGGCGACGGAAGCAAGCTTCGAAATCGGCCCCCGTTCTCAAAAATCCATTTAATATATGGTCCCCAGATAGGGGACGTATCAGATATTAAACTGATAAGAACAGATTTTTTTTTTTTTTTTAAGTTAGCCCTCAGAACTCACTCAGAGTTCCAAGATCTTATTTGGAACTCAATTTTGTGTTCATCATCAGGTAACATGTTTTTATTTCTTTTCTTAAACACTAATGAAACAAAATAGAACATTTAAAAACAAAATAAGAAACAACATAAAATAGCAAAAACCAAACATTACTTTCTAATTAAGCAAAACCAAATTAGAAGGTCATCCCCTTCCTCCATGTAAACACCATTAGAAAGTCTATCAGTCCTCGACTGATATTGCCATTTGCTATATCTTTCTTAACTTGAGACGCTAACCAGCCTGGAATTTTATACGTTTCAACAAAACGGTTCATGTCTGCCTTGAAAGAAAAATAGACTTTATCCCGAGCTTCTTCCTCCCGGTTCTTCAAGCCTATCTTTAGATCCATCATATCTTTGTCAAACGTTTTTCTTTCTGCTTCCGACAAATTTTCCAACAAACCACCAAGCACACCAAAATACTGCACTGGCACATACACTTCCTCCTCTCTCTTCTTCTTCTGCTCTGTAGGTCTTCTAGTTGGAACCTGCTCCACTTCTGGTTCTTTCACTTCAGCTGGTTCCTCTCTGCTTCTTTTTACAGCTTCCTTTTTCTCTGAATTTTTCTCAGACTTTTTCTTAGGACACGAGCCAAGCAGATGGCCCTCCTCACCACACAGATGGCATTTCCTTTTCTTTTGACAATTTTCCACGTCGTGACCCTCCTCTTGACACTTGAAACACCACAAAAACGTGCAATCCTCCTTTCTGTGACCGTACTGTTTACATTTGCGGCAAAAATCTTGCATGCCAGAAAAATACAGATCCCCGTTCACAGAACCAATTTTAAACCGTCCTGGGGGGATCACTAACTTGCCATCTGCCATTTTAAATTTCACATGGAACCTCCACTTGGTGGTCCATAGTCCATATTGATTAAATACCTTGCCTTTAGGCAGAACACTGTCACAGAATCGAGACAAAAAGGTAACGATATCCTCCTCCGAAGTATATGGGCTATACATCCTTATAGTCACCAATCGTTCTCTACGTGGGAAATGTGGAACTATCTCCACCCCTTCCAAAACCGGACATACCTTCTTTTGCTGCAATATGTTCCAAAATGACTCATAGTCCTCTTCAGAAGCCAGCACCACGTCGTAGTATCCACTTCTGGGAAACTCAAGCATGGATAGGATTTGCTCCCTCTTGACTTCCAGCAACTTAAACAGCACTTCTTCCACGACAAAGACAAGGCCTCTTTCCTTCTTCCGGACATCGAGCAGGGAAATACGAACTCCATTCCGAAGTCTCGCAAAAGGCGGCACGCCTTCCGAAGAAAAACCGCAATCTTCCTCCATGTCCATGATGTCCAGACACCTCCCCCACCGAAGTAGGTAGGTGGGGATCGCCTCCCGTTGTCTGGGGACTAAGCCGGCTCCCTGATAGCAGCAGGGGGGTGAAGTCCCTCCGTTAAGAAGGACGATCCCCCCAGGCAAAGGAGCCGGGTACCCCAGACACCCTCTGGCCAGACCAAGTGAGCAGAACTACACTTGATCTTAGCCAAAAGGCCGAGAAGCGATAACCGTGAAAGGGGCGGGCCCAACAAGGTGCCCTTCATGGGCACTATCACTGCTTGCTGTCAGGGAGGCTGCCAGACAATTTTCCATGCACACTCTGGGCTGGGGGGCAGTCAACCACCAGTACACACAGCAGAACCTAAACCCATACCATTATTGCTAAGCAGCAAGACAGGGGCCCATTGCACTCCCACGGGGCCTTTTTAAATGCAATCCATAACCCGGATTTGCCAGGAACCCTTCTTACTCCTCCTACTTGCATGTGACACTGGGCTTAGGATCTGCATAGGAAACACACACACAAGCACACACCTACCTTTGTTGCCTGCAGATGCCTCCTTGGCTGTCCCCAAACGGTATCAAACCAACACCCACGGGAAGCTGTAAGCATAGAGGACATGCCTGCACCCCATTGGACTTACCTGTGTGGGTTAAACCCGGGTTATTTGACAACCTATGGCGGTGATGGTTCTGCTCAGGCAGAGCAGTGCTGATGCTCCTCATAAAGCTGTCGCTGCTGTGAAGGTTCTAGGTGACATCACAAATCCCTATGGTTACATACACAACAAAGCTGGGTTGTTGTTGTTTACACTCTGCAAGGCCTGTGGAAGTGAGTGACATCATAGCACTGTAGTTCTGAGGGTTCTAGATGGATGCAACAATCTCCTGTTGCTTCTATGAAGGCCATAATAGACGACATCACCAAACAGCTCCATAGTCACATACACAGCAAAGGAGAGATGTTGTTTACACCTAGTGATGTCAGTGGTATTGAGTGACATCACAGCACAGTGCTAAGGCTCCTGGGCCTGGACACAGCAGCGGCTGCAATATCTCAACGGAGAATACGTTTATATATATGTGTGTGTGTGCGCGTATATATATATATATATATATATATATATATATATATATATACATTTCTCCGCCGAAATCACTTTTAAACCCATTTCCACCTTTTTTTCCCTTCTCTTCCTCTTACTTTTTTTTCACGTTTTTTTACGTTTTTCTCCTTTTCGCCTCTTTTCTGGGCGTATTATTCTTCTTTTTCTTCTTTTTTTTCGTCTAATGCATACCCCATCAGTGCAGCAATGCTTATTCAATACCGCCAGCAGATGGAGACACTGGGGGATAATTTTCTAAGGATTTATACTGATTTTTCCTGTCTGAATTTGTCGCACAGAAAGTTGCAGGCCAAATATGTGTGACATTTCTGCGACTTTAGCTTCTAGAGCATTTTTACAACATTATACATAGGTGCTGAATACATAAAAAGCGACTGTTCAGCGACAGACAAGTCGCATCGGCTGAAAGTAGGCCAGAATGTCAGTCCATGTTGGAGCAGGTTTAGATACAGTCTAAAGTATAGATCTCAAAGTCTGTGCACAGAATTTAGCAAGGGCCTCGCACCTTCTGATGCATCAGGTAGGTGCACAATAGCATAGCCTAACCCTCTGTACTTTGGTCTATATTGATGCGGGACATAGACAGCCAGCTGATGACCAATCCATTAGTGCAATGGATGGCTGGAAGCATTTGTCTTTGCCTTTGCAATACCACAGAAGCAATGCATGGTCAATGTACAGCAATGACACACCTGTGTGAACAGCCAGGAGACCCCCCCCCCCCCCATGTTATGTTACATAGTTACATAGTTAGTACGGTCGAAAAAAGACATATGTCCATCAAGTTCAACCAGGGAATTAAGGGGTAGGGGTGTGGCGTGATATTGGGGAAGGGATGAGATTTTATATTTCTTCATAAGCATTAATCTTATTTTGTCAATTAGGAACATTCAGCACCCACCCGCTATCAAGGCAGCTGCCTATCATGTCATGCCCTACCTGCAAAGGTGTGCTGGCTACTCAAATGATCCAATTAAGGAGGCCATTTAGTCAGCAGCAGCAGAAGTCCTGTATCTGGACGCTCCAACAGCGGCCAGACACAAGCAGAAGCAGAAGCAGCAGAAGCAGCAGCAGCACCACCTTTTGTTTTTTGGCTGCAGCAGCAGCAAGGCCCACAGGGCTGGCTAGCTGGCTAGCCAGCAAGCAGGTAGCAATGAAAGTAGGAATCTTTCTTTTTAACCCTGTAAGGGGGTGGTGCACTGTACCCGAAGATACTGCCATATCGGGTCAATGCATAGGGCGACGGAAGCAAGCTTCGAAATCGGCCCCCGTTCTCAAAAATCCATTTAATATATGGTCCCCAGATAGGGGACGTATCAGATATTAAACTGATAAGAACAGATACTACACTTGATCTTAGCCAAAAGGCCGAGAAGCGATAACCGTGAAAGGGGCGGGCCCAACAAGGTGCCCTTCATGGGCACTATCACTGCTTGCTGTCAGGGAGGCTGCCAGATAATTTTCCATGCACACTCTGGGCTGGGGGGCAGTCAACCACCAGTACACACAGCAGAACCTAAACCCATACCATTATTGCTAAGCAGCAAGACAGGGGCCCATTGCACTCCCACGGGGCCTTTTTAAATGCAATCCATAACCCGGATTTGCCAGGAACCCTTCTTACTCCTCCTACTTGCATGTGACACTGGGCTTAGGATCTGCATAGGAAACACACACACAAGCACACACCTACCTTTGTTGCCTGCAGATGCCTCCTTGGCTGTCCCCAAACGGTATCAAACCAACACCCACGGGAAGCTGTAAGCATAGAGGACATGCCTGCACCCCATTGGACTTACCTGTGTGGGTTAAACCCGGGTTATTTGACAACCTATGGCGGTGATGGTTCTGCTCAGGCAGAGCAGTGCTGATGCTCCTCATAAAGCTGTCGCTGCTGTGAAGGTTCTAGGTGACATCACAAATCCCTATGGTTACATACACAACAAAGCTGGGTTGTTGTTGTTTACACTCTGCAAGGCCTGTGGAAGTGAGTGACATCATAGCACTGTAGTTCTGAGGGTTCTAGATGGATGCAACAATCTCCTGTTGCTTCTATGAAGGCCATAATAGACGACATCACCAAACAGCTCCATAGTCACATACACAGCAAAGGAGAGATGTTGTTTACACCTAGTGATGTCAGTGGTATTGAGTGACATCACAGCACAGTGCTAAGGCTCCTGGGCCTGGACACAGCAGCGGCTGCAATATCTCAACGGAGAATACGTTTATATATATATGTGTGTGTGTGCGCGTATATATATATATATATATATATATATATATATATATATATATATTTCTCCGCCGAAATCACTTTTAAACCCATTTCCACCTTTTTTTCCCTTCTCTTCCTCTTACTTTTTTTTCACGTTTTTTTACGTTTTTCTCCTTTTCGCCTCTTTTCTGGGCGTATTATTCTTCTTTTTCTTCTTTTTTTTCGTCTAATGCATACCCCATCAGTGCAGCAATGCTTATTCAATACCGCCAGCAGATGGAGACACTGGGGGATAATTTTCTAAGGATTTATACTGATTTTTCCTGTCTGAATTTGTCGCACAGAAAGTTGCAGGCCAAATATGTGTGACATTTCTGCGACTTTAGCTTCTAGAGCATTTTTACAACATTATACATAGGTGCTGAATACATAAAAAGCGACTGTTCAGCGACAGACAAGTCGCATCGGCTGAAAGTAGGCCAGAATGTCAGTCCATGTTGGAGCAGGTTTAGATACAGTCTAAAGTATAGATCTCAAAGTCTGTGCACAGAATTTAGCAAGGGCCTCGCACCTTCTGATGCATCAGGTAGGTGCACAATAGCATAGCCTAACCCTCTGTACTTTGGTCTATATTGATGCGGGACATAGACAGCCAGCTGATGACCAATCCATTAGTGCAATGGATGGCTGGAAGCATTTGTCTTTGCCTTTGCAATACCACAGAAGCAATGCATGGTCAATGTACAGCAATGACACACCTGTGTGAACAGCCAGGAGACACCCCCCCCCCCCCCATGTTATGTTACATAGTTACATAGTTAGTACGGTCGAAAAAAGACATATGTCCATCAAGTTCAACCAGGGAATTAAGGGGTAGGGGTGTGGCGCGATATTGGGGAAGGGATGAGATTTTATATTTCTTCATAAACATTAATCTTATTTTGTCAATTAGGAACATTCAGCACCCACCCGCTATCAAGGCAGCTGCCTATCATGTCATGCCCTACCTGCACAGGTGTGCTGGCTACTCAAATGATCCAATTAAGGAGGCCATTTAGTCAGCAGCAGCAGAAGTCCTGTGCCTGGACGCTCCAACAGCGGCCAGACACAAGCAGAAGCAGAAGCAGCAGAAGCAGCAGCAGCAGCACCACCTTTTGTTTTTTGGCTGCAGCAGCAGCAAGGCCCACAGGGCTGGCTAGCTGGCTAGCCAGCAAGCAGGTAGCAATGAAAGTAGGAATCTTTCTTTTTAACCCTGTAAGGGGGTGGTGCACTGTACCCGAAGATACTGCCATATCGGGTCAATGCATAGGGCGACGGAAGCAAGCTTCGAAATCGGCCCCCGTTCTCAAAAATCCATTTAATATATGGTCCCCAGATAGGGGACGTATCAGATATTAAACTGATAAGAACAGATACTACACTTGATCTTAGCCAAAAGGCCGAGAAGCGATAACCGTGAAAGGGGCGGGCCCAACAAGGTGCCCTTCATGGGCACTATCACTGCTTGCTGTCAGGGAGGCTGCCAGACAATTTTCCATGCACACTCTGGGCTGGGGGGCAGTCAACCACCAGTACACACAGCAGAACCTAAACCCATACCATTATTGCTAAGCAGCAAGACAGGGGCCCATTGCACTCCCACGGGGCCTTTTTAAATGCAATCCATAACCCGGATTTGCCAGGAACCCTTCTTACTCCTCCTACTTGCATGTGACACTGGGCTTAGGATCTGCATAGGAAACACACACACAAGCACACACCTACCTTTGTTGCCTGCAGATGCCTCCTTGGCTGTCCCCAAACGGTATCAAACCAACACCCACGGGAAGCTGTAAGCATAGAGGACATGCCTGCACCCCATTGGACTTACCTGTGTGGGTTAAACCCGGGTTATTTGACAACCTATGGCGGTGATGGTTCTGCTCAGGCAGAGCAGTGCTGATGCTCCTCATAAAGCTGTCGCTGCTGTGAAGGTTCTAGGTGACATCACAAATCCCTATGGTTACATACACAACAAAGCTGGGTTGTTGTTGTTTACACTCTGCAAGGCCTGTGGAAGTGAGTGACATCATAGCACTGTAGTTCTGAGGGTTCTAGATGGATGCAACAATCTCCTGTTGCTTCTATGAAGGCCATAATAGACGACATCACCAAACAGCTCCATAGTCACATACACAGCAAAGGAGAGATGTTGTTTACACCTAGTGATGTCAGTGGTATTGAGTGACATCACAGCACAGTGCTAAGGCTCCTGGGCCTGGACACAGCAGCGGCTGCAATATCTCAACGGAGAATACGTTTATATATATGTGTGTGTGTGCGCGTATATATATATATATATATATATATATATATATATATATATATATATTTCTCCGCCGAAATCACTTTTAAACCCATTTCCACCTTTTTTTCCCTTCTCTTCCTCTTACTTTTTTTTCACGTTTTTTTACGTTTTTCTCCTTTTCGCCTCTTTTCTGGGCGTATTATTCTTCTTTTTCTTCTTTTTTTTCGTCTAATGCATACCCCATCAGTGCAGCAATGCTTATTCAATACCGCCAGCAGATGGAGACACTGGGGGATAATTTTCTAAGGATTTATACTGATTTTTCCTGTCTGAATTTGTCGCACAGAAAGTTGCAGGCCAAATATGTGTGACATTTCTGCGACTTTAGCTTCTAGAGCATTTTTACAACATTATACATAGGTGCTGAATACATAAAAAGCGACTGTTCAGCGACAGACAAGTCGCATCGGCTGAAAGTAGGCCAGAATGTCAGTCCATGTTGGAGCAGGTTTAGATACAGTCTAAAGTATAGATCTCAAAGTCTGTGCACAGAATTTAGCAAGGGCCTCGCACCTTCTGATGCATCAGGTAGGTGCACAATAGCATAGCCTAACCCTCTGTACTTTGGTCTATATTGATGCGGGACATAGACAGCCAGCTGATGACCAATCCATTAGTGCAATGGATGGCTGGAAGCATTTGTCTTTGCCTTTGCAATACCACAGAAGCAATGCATGGTCAATGTACAGCAATGACACACCTGTGTGAACAGCCAGGAGACCCCCCCCCCCCCCATGTTATGTTACATAGTTACATAGTTAGTACGGTCGAAAAAAGACATATGTCCATCAAGTTCAACCAGGGAATTAAGGGGTAGGGGTGTGGCGCGATATTGGGGAAGGGATGAGATTTTATATTTCTTCATAAGCATTAATCTTATTTTGTCAATTAGGAACATTCAGCACCCACCCGCTATCAAGGCAGCTGCCTATCATGTCATGCCCTACCTGCACAGGTGTGCTGGATACTCAAATGATCCAATTAAGGAGGCCATTTAGTCAGCAGCAGCAGAAGTCCTGTGCCTGGACGCTCCAACAGCGGCCAGACACAAGCAGAAGCAGAAGCAGCAGAAGCAGCAGCAGCACCACCTTTTGTTTTTTGGCTGCAGCAGCAGCAAGGCCCACAGGGCTGGCTAGCTGGCTAGCCAGCAAGCAGGTAGCAATGAAAGTAGGAATCTTTCTTTTTAACCCTGTAAGGGGGTGGTGCACTGTACCCGAAGATACTGCCATATCGGGTCAATGCATAGGGCGACGGAAGCAAGCTTCGAAATCGGCCCCCGTTCTCAAAAATCCATTTAATATATGGTCCCCAGATAGGGGACGTATCAGATATTAAACTGATAAGAACAGATACTACACTTGATCTTAGCCAAAAGGCCGAGAAGCGATAACCGTGAAAGGGGCGGGCCCAACAAGGTGCCCTTCATGGGCACTATCACTGCTTGCTGTCAGGGAGGCTGCCAGACAATTTTCCATGCACACTCTGGGCTGGGGGGCAGTCAACCACCAGTACACACAGCAGAACCTAAACCCATACCATTATTGCTAAGCAGCAAGACAGGGGCCCATTGCACTCCCACGGGGCCTTTTTAAATGCAATCCATAACCCGGATTTGCCAGGAACCCTTCTTACTCCTCCTACTTGCATGTGACACTGGGCTTAGGATCTGCATAGGAAACACACACACAAGCACACACCTACCTTTGTTGCCTGCAGATGCCTCCTTGGCTGTCCCCAAACGGTATCAAACCAACACCCACGGGAAGCTGTAAGCATAGAGGACATGCCTGCACCCCATTGGACTTACCTGTGTGGGTTAAACCCGGGTTATTTGACAACCTATGGCGGTGATGGTTCTGCTCAGGCAGAGCAGTGCTGATGCTCCTCATAAAGCTGTCGCTGCTGTGAAGGTTCTAGGTGACATCACAAATCCCTATGGTTACATACACAACAAAGCTGGGTTGTTGTTGTTTACACTCTGCAAGGCCTGTGGAAGTGAGTGACATCATAGCACTGTAGTTCTGAGGGTTCTAGATGGATGCAACAATCTCCTGTTGCTTCTATGAAGGCCATAATAGACGACATCACCAAACAGCTCCATAGTCACATACACAGCAAAGGAGAGATGTTGTTTACACCTAGTGATGTCAGTGGTATTGAGTGACATCACAGCACAGTGCTAAGGCTCCTGGGCCTGGACACAGCAGCGGCTGCAATATCTCAACGGAGAATACGTTTATATATATGTGTGTGTGTGCGCGTATATATATATATATATATATATATATATATATATATATATACATTTCTCCGCCGAAATCACTTTTAAACCCATTTCCACCTTTTTTTCCCTTCTCTTCCTCTTACTTTTTTTTCACGTTTTTTTACGTTTTTCTCCTTTTCGCCTCTTTTCTGGGCGTATTATTCTTCTTTTTCTTCTTTTTTTTCGTCTAATGCATACCCCATCAGTGCAGCAATGCTTATTCAATACCGCCAGCAGATGGAGACACTGGGGGATAATTTTCTAAGGATTTATACTGATTTTTCCTGTCTGAATTTGTCGCACAGAAAGTTGCAGGCCAAATATGTGTGACATTTCTGCGACTTTAGCTTCTAGAGCATTTTTACAACATTATACATAGGTGCTGAATACATAAAAAGCGACTGTTCAGCGACAGACAAGTCGCATCGGCTGAAAGTAGGCCAGAATGTCAGTCCATGTTGGAGCAGGTTTAGATACAGTCTAAAGTATAGATCTCAAAGTCTGTGCACAGAATTTAGCAAGGGCCTCGCACCTTCTGATGCATCAGGTAGGTGCACAATAGCATAGCCTAACCTTCTGTACTTTGGTCTATATTGATGCGGGACATAGACAGCCAGCTGATGACCAATCCATTAGTGCAATGGATGGCTGGAAGCATTTGTCTTTGCCTTTGCAATACCACAGAAGCAATGCATGGTCAATGTACAGCAATGACACACCTGTGTGAACAGCCAGGAGACCCCCCCCCCCCCCCCCCCATGTTATGTTACATAGTTACATAGTTAGTACGGTCGAAAAAAGACATATGTCCATCAAGTTCAACCAGGGAATTAAGGGGTAGGGGTGTGGCGCGATATTGGGGAAGGGATGAGATTTTATATTTCTTCATAAGCATTAATCTTATTTTGTCAATTAGGAACATTCAGCACCCACCCGCTATCAAGGCAGCTGCCTATCATGTCATGCCCTACCTGCACAGGTGTGCTGGCTACTCAAATGATCCAATTAAGGAGGCCATTTAGTCAGCAGCAGCAGAAGTCCTGTGCCTGGACGCTCCAACAGCGGCCAGACACAAGCAGAAGCAGAAGCAGCAGAAGCAGCAGCAGCACCACCTTTTGTTTTTTGGCTGCAGCAGCAGCAAGGCCCACAGGGCTGGCTAGCTGGCTAGCCAGCAAGCAGGTAGCAATGAAAGTAGGAATCTTTCTTTTTAACCCTGTAAGGGGGTGGTGCACTGTACCCGAAGATACTGCCATATCGGGTCAATGCATAGGGCGACGGAAGCAAGCTTTGAAATCGGCCCCCGTTCTCAAAAATCCATTTAATATATGGTCCCCAGATAGGGGACGTATCAGATATTAAACTGATAAGAACAGATACTACACTTGATCTTAGCCAAAAGGCCGAGAAGCGATAACCGTGAAAGGGGCGGGCCCAACAAGGTGCCCTTCATGGGCACTATCACTGCTTGCTGTCAGGGAGGCTGCCAGACAATTTTCCATGCACACTCTGGGCTGGGGGGCAGTCAACCACCAGTACACACAGCAGAACCTAAACCCATACCATTATTGCTAAGCAGCAAGACAGGGGCCCATTGCACTCCCACGGGGCCTTTTTAAATGCAATCCATAACCCGGATTTGCCAGGAACCCTTCTTACTCCTCCTACTTGCATGTGACACTGGGCTTAGGATCTGCATAGGAAACACACACACAAGCACACACCTACCTTTGTTGCCTGCAGATGCCTCCTTGGCTGTCCCCAAACGGTATCAAACCAACACCCACGGGAAGCTGTAAGCATAGAGGACATGCCTGCACCCCATTGGACTTACCTGTGTGGGTTAAACCCGGGTTATTTGACAACCTATGGCGGTGATGGTTCTGCTCAGGCAGAGCAGTGCTGATGCTCCTCATAAAGCTGTCGCTGCTGTGAAGGTTCTAGGTGACATCACAAATCCCTATGGTTACATACACAACAAAGCTGGGTTGTTGTTGTTTACACTCTGCAAGGCCTGTGGAAGTGAGTGACATCATAGCACTGTAGTTCTGAGGGTTCTAGATGGATGCAACAATCTCCTGTTGCTTCTATGAAGGCCATAATAGACGACATCACCAAACAGCTCCATAGTCACATACACAGCAAAGGAGAGATGTTGTTTACACCTAGTGATGTCAGTGGTATTGAGTGACATCACAGCACAGTGCTAAGGCTCCTGGGCCTGGACACAGCAGCGGCTGCAATATCTCAACGGAGAATACGTTTATATATATGTGTGTGTGTGCGCGTATATATATATATATATATATATATATATATACATTTCTCCGCCGAAATCACTTTTAAACCCATTTCCACCTTTTTTTCCCTTCTCTTCCTCTTACTTTTTTTTCACGTTTTTTTACGTTTTTCTCCTTTTCGCCTCTTTTCTGGGCGTATTATTCTTCTTTTTCTTCTTTTTTTTCGTCTAATGCATACCCCATCAGTGCAGCAATGCTTATTCAATACCGCCAGCAGATGGAGACACTGGGGGATAATTTTCTAAGGATTTATACTGATTTTTCCTGTCTGAATTTGTCGCACAGAAAGTTGCAGGCCAAATATGTGTGACATTTCTGCGACTTTAGCTTCTAGAGCATTTTTACAACATTATACATAGGTGCTGAATACATAAAAAGCGACTGTTCAGCGACAGACAAGTCGCATCGGCTGAAAGTAGGCCAGAATGTCAGTCCATGTTGGAGCAGGTTTAGATACAGTCTAAAGTATAGATCTCAAAGTCTGTGCACAGAATTTAGCAAGGGCCTCGCACCTTCTGATGCATCAGGTAGGTGCACAATAGCATAGCCTAACCCTCTGTACTTTGGTCTATATTGATGCGGGACATAGACAGCCAGCTGATGACCAATCCATTAGTGCAATGGATGGCTGGAAGCATTTGTCTTTGCCTTTGCAATACCACAGAAGCAATGCATGGTCAATGTACAGCAATGACACACCTGTGTGAACAGCCAGGAGACCCCCCCCCCCCCCCATGTTATGTTACATAGTTACATAGTTAGTACGGTCGAAAAAAGACATATGTCCATCAAGTTCAACCAGGGAATTAAGGGGTAGGGGTGTGGCGCGATATTGGGGAAGGGATGAGATTTTATATTTCTTCATAAGCATTAATCTTATTTTGTCAATTAGGAACATTCAGCACCCACCCGCTATCAAGGCAGCTGCCTATCATGTCATGCCCTACCTGCACAGGTGTGCTGGCTACTCAAATGATCCAATTAAGGAGGCCATTTAGTCAGCAGCAGCAGAAGTCCTGTGCCTGGACGCTCCAACAGCGGCCAGACACAAGCAGAAGCAGAAGCAGCAGAAGCAGCAGCAGCACCACCTTTTGTTTTTTGGCTGCAGCAGCAGCAAGGCCCACAGGGCTGGCTAGCTGGCTAGCCAGCAAGCAGGTAGCAATGAAAGTAGGAATCTTTCTTTTTAACCCTGTAAGGGGGTGGTGCACTGTACCCGAAGATACTGCCATATCGGGTCAATGCATAGGGCGACGGAAGCAAGCTTCGAAATCGGCCCCCGTTCTCAAAAATCCATTTAATATATGGTCCCCAGATAGGGGACGTATCAGATATTAAACTGATAAGAACAGATACTACACTTGATCTTAGCCAAAAGGCCGAGAAGCGATAACCGTGAAAGGGGCGGGCCCAACAAGGTGCCCTTCATGGGCACTATCACTGCTTGCTGTCAGGGAGGCTGCCAGACAATTTTCCATGCACACTCTGGGCTGGGGGGCAGTCAACCACCAGTACACACAGCAGAACCTAAACCCATACCATTATTGCTAAGCAGCAAGACAGGGGCCCATTGCACTCCCACGGGGCCTTTTTAAATGCAATCCATAACCCGGATTTGCCAGGAACCCTTCTTACTCCTCCTACTTGCATGTGACACTGGGCTTAGGATCTGCATAGGAAACACACACACAAGCACACACCTACCTTTGTTGCCTGCAGATGCCTCCTTGGCTGTCCCCAAACGGTATCAAACCAACACCCACGGGAAGCTGTAAGCATAGAGGACATGCCTGCACCCCATTGGACTTACCTGTGTGGGTTAAACCCGGGTTATTTGACAACCTATGGCGGTGATGGTTCTGCTCAGGCAGAGCAGTGCTGATGCTCCTCATAAAGCTGTCGCTGCTGTGAAGGTTCTAGGTGACATCACAAATCCCTATGGTTACATACACAACAAAGCTGGGTTGTTGTTGTTTACACTCTGCAAGGCCTGTGGAAGTGAGTGACATCATAGCACTGTAGTTCTGAGGGTTCTAGATGGATGCAACAATCTCCTGTTGCTTCTATGAAGGCCATAATAGACGACATCACCAAACAGCTCCATAGTCACATACACAGCAAAGGAGAGATGTTGTTTACACCTAGTGATGTCAGTGGTATTGAGTGACATCACAGC